>NC_073307.1:121405734-121707748 GCF_027595985.1 Sorex araneus
ATAATGCTGGATAAGATTGGTAATACTGTATTGTTAGAAGTAGGTAGGGGGTATCGTGATAACCTCTCAGTGCCAGTATTGCAAATGACAATGCCCAAAGGAAAAAGGAGAGAGAAAGAGAGAGAGAAGAATGAATGGAAGGGTGGGGAAGGGGTTTGGAAAGAAACTGGGACCATTTGTGGTGGGAAAGGTACAGTGGTGAAGTGATGTGTGTGGGAATACTGTATAACAGAAATCTAATCATGAATGAATTAGATTAGAAATATAATCATGTAATTCTCTAAAAATAAATAAAGAAAAAATATGAAAAAGAACCGGAAGGAAAAAATTAAAAAACAAATATGTGAAGAAGAATCTTTACTTGTCCTTATTTGGAAAGTTTGTGTCTGAGAGTATTCATTAAACAGGCACAATGACTAGTTCTGTCTCCTCTGAGCTTGAAAAAAGCACTTGATAATAACAAAAGATATTGTTTATCATAATCAATAAAACTTAATGAAATTTTAATATTTTAGTATCAAAAAAGGTATTCACGCAATGCAGAGAGGAGGCAGTGAGGCTGAATGAGAGACTTCATTTATTTAAACAGTTATTTATGAAACTATAGAAGATAGATAATATTTGTAGTTTTTTAGTATGCAGATCTATAGAGAATTCTTTGAAGAATGGGGTAGGATATTAATGTTTAGGGATTTTTGTTTAATGTTTGTCGTACACCTGGTGATTCTCAGGTGTTACTCCTGACTAAGTATATAGAAATTACTCCTGAACATGCTCTGAGGTCAATATGGGATGCTGGGGATGGAACCTAGGTTGGACTCATGGAAAGAAATGCCTACTGTGTACTATCACTGGGCCCCATGTAGATTGGTTATGGGTCAGGTACCTGTTACCAGAGTGACTTGCGATTTAAGTACAAATGCTCATTTGAACTTCAATTTGGTAATGGTTGGCAAATCAAGGTGAAGAAGAGCAGCTAGTTTAGTTCTATTCAAGATAAAACCTCTCTCTGGGTCTTCTTAAGAAAAAAATTAGTTAACAGAACAAAATTGGTGACTTTGAGAGCTGACAGGAGGGCTGAGTAGAGGGTCTTTTTGGTCATGAAATGACACTGAGATCCAATAGGTGGTTGTGGTGATTGAGTGACCTATGTAAAGGTATAAAATTAATCCTTAAATGTCATATATAAGTAGTTGATGCCATTTAAAACTAATGTAAAAATAATTAAAATGCTTAGTAAACACTATCTTTTTATAGGGGGTAAAGAAAATGGGAGCACAAAAGGTTTGAGGGGTCAGTATCTGAATGCATACATACATTTGGTATAGTGCTGTTCTGAATATCTAGGTCTGAGTCAGTTACTTTTCTTTTACCAACACTACAGATCCACTTGTAGAATGGAATGGCACCTCCTTAAGTAGAAGGGAGAGAAATATGCCAGTAACTCTTCTACAGATCCCAGGAGGAATATATTGATTTGGGATTTTAAAAAAATTTTTATTTAATCACCGTGAGATAGTTACAAACTTTCATATTTGGGTTACAATCTCACAATGATCAAATACCAATCCCTCCACCAGTGCACATTCCCCACCACTGATATCCCAGATATATTCCCCCTTTCCTACCCTCCCCCTGCCTCCATGGCAGACAATATATATTTCTTTAATTTTTATTAGTGAATCACTGTGATGATTTGGGATCTTTTGTATAGCTTAGATTATATAATTTCAAATGCTAATGATATTTTTTTAAAAGTCAGGAGAAAGCATTAAATATTTAAAACAAATTTAACATTCCAGCATCACACATGCACTGTAGTTTCACATCCCTCCATCATTGTTCCAGTGTGCCAGCCCCTCCATCTTCTTCCTCTCTTATCTGATTAGCTTCATATGTTTTTGTACTAAGCACAGTTCCCAGTTTCTGTTGGTCTTGGGCATTTAGATTCCCTGACATTATATACATGAGACAGTTTATTCTATATGGCCTTTCTCCTAACATCACTTACAATAATATCCATCCACATAGCAATCAATGAACTGGTGTTATTTGAAGCCTCCCAAGAACCATGCTCAAAGGCACAAGTCCCTTGCTTCTAGGAAATACAACCTTTGTTATACCAATCACAAGACTAAAACGGTAGGAAGATACCCCTCTGTCCTACCTCTGCAGTGAAAGGAAGACTCATTTTCCTAGATATGATGAATAAATCATCACATATATCTTAGGTCTTGTAGTCTTGATGGACAGACAAGAAGAGGTGAAGTACAAACCTATTTACATTCATCAGGGCACATGTCATACTCATTCATGTTATTGAACACAAATTTCAGTTATCATAAGTGCTTGCTTTTTTGCCTCTGGACAAACACCTTAGAAACCCAAATCTTCTTCATTTTGTTGTGGGTTTCAGTATGCTCATTTTTAATCTCCTCACGTAGCACTCTTCACTTTGACTATTTATTGTAATAGCTTAACTAACACAGAAGAAGACAAATTATGGAGAATAAATGAGTTGGGGTCTGGGTAGGTCAACATAGGCCCTGATCCAGGAGCCAGGCCTAAGGAATTCCAGGTTTTCTGCTACATCATTTATAATGAGAAGAGTTTCCATCAAATGTCTCTGAGGAGGTAGTTTCTGATAAGGAATCAGGGTTGTAGATTCTCCTCAGAAATTTACTGAGGATGTGGGAACAGGACTGCCTGATTCTCCATGGTACCAAGCAACTGGGCCCTATCAACACGAGGTTCCGGCTTTGAGCAGAGCAGAGGTTAGGCACAAACTACTTGTGTTCTGTCTTTCTTTTCTTCCCATAGCTGGTGGCTACATGTCACAGAAGACCACAAAGTGTTAATGAACTTCTTTAACTTTTTATGTATTTTTAAAATTTGGAATACACCTAAAGGGAGAAACATGAGTTCTCAAGACTTAAGTCACTTTTAGCTACTGTAGTTCATTTAAACCACATTTATTATTCATTCTTCAAAAACCAAAATCTCAAGCACAAATAATTACTAATATTTGCTTACCACCATATTTTTAAATAAAAGTCAGATGGTACTGGTATTATTTTTTGTAATAGTAAGAAATGAGAGATGATAAATGATTCGAGAAAAATTACAGGTGGAGACATGACCAAAAAAATGAAGCAAAGAATTATATGGAATGTGGTGAATAAGAGATCCATCACCCAGAGAAAGTCCAGAAACTACCATCAGAGAAGCATACTGCAGAAGATAGAATATTCTGCCATTATCACCAAATCCTATTTGCATGTTCTCAATAGATTATGAATCCAGAAAAAGTATCTCTGTCTCACAGATGGATTCCTATTTCCCATGACTCTGGTGCATCCAGGGAAATAAGACGTGAATAAATTGTAAGGACAGCAACTTGAAACACTTTCTCCCTGCCAGGCTGTGAGTTTGTAAGTGACACAGATAGGTAGTAAGCAAGACAGACACCCTAACTGCTGTCCTTTCTCCATGGCACCTGATTTTCTGACTTTTCTCATGTGGCTTCCAGTTTGAGGTTCATGGATGTGACTTAGGACAAAACTCAGCAGTGCTTTGGAAATAAGCTTGATAAACTTACCTGCTTTGCATCTTCCTTTGGGTGGCAAGCTGACTCCTGTTGATAGGAAGTGTCTATAGAGATTCACCTTTGTTTTGAACCGTTCTCTGCTGCACAGAAGAATCCCCTAGACAGAGTGGGAATTGATGAGAAGGAGGCTTATCAAGGTTACCAGGAGCTCCTGTGGGATCCTTTTCAGAGATCTGCTGTCAAATGAGAGCACAATGTCTTTGGTGTCTTGCCCTCTCTGGGGATGTGACTCAACATTAAATCTGATAAAACCTCTATTTCAGTCTGTGCATCTACACCCCTATATGGTCCTCTTCCTTGCAAGTATTTCTTGTGGGTACTCTCACTGACAGTTGTGTGCTTGGGCAGCAACTGAAAGCAATGTGAATTGTCTATGGGAAGATTTATTATTAGGAATAAAATCAACTTTTCTCACCTGAGACTCATTCGCTATCTCTCCTTTCAATTTTGTGTTATCATGGCAATAAGTTATGTAGCTTCTATTTTTCCTTACAATTATTTTTAGAAATATATCAACTTATATATAATCTATGGATTCCATTCCCAGAGCAGTATTTTGTTCACTTTTGCATCTAAATTCTTTTGCTAATGTTACTGATTTGAAGAACATGTATATTTCTTTTAATTTGTCAAATGAAGCAGGGAATCAGTTTTCTTCACATGGAAGATTTTAGGGTACGGCATGAAATTTAGAATTTTTTAGGTTGAGAATTAAATTGATTTGTAATAATATGCCAATAATTTCAATTAAAATGGAATAATTTGCAAAATAAACCAAATATGGAGAACCAGAAATGAGGCAAAATGACAGTTTGCAATGACTTAAAAGCAAATTAAAATTACTCAGATTTAAATTAAATTAATATTACCCAGAAGAATAAGTTTGCAAAACATTTTTTCATCAGCTGTGGTGACAGTGTAGGATGACACATACTTACACATTTTTGATGGAAGTGAAATTTGGATGATCACCAATGTAGGGCCATTAAAAATATGTATAAATACACATAAATTTCATACATTTTCCTCTATTAGTTGAGGAGTGGATGAGGAGTTCACTCCGGCAGTGTGCTCCAAGTCCCACATGGAGCTAGGCCTTGATACCTGTAAAGGCCAATTATGACTGGAGAAGAGAGAGAGAGAGAGATCCTACATTCTGGACTACACTTCCTTGTCAAGGCAAAATTGGAATAGTGGCAGTTGACTTAAAAGAATTTCAAAAGGAATGGAGCTCCCCCTTAAAGGGGTTCACACTCACAACAGGGCAATTGGGATTTTCAATGGGGGGGGCTTCCTTAATCTATCTACCTATATCATATTCCCCTAGAGATTTCACCACCTTTAATCCTTAAAGGGAAAATGGTCGATGTTCCATGTTCTGGAGCTGCTTTCTGCTGACACAGGGATGCTGACCCTCCCTGAACAAGGGTGAAATCTCAAACTACAATAGTTTGTATGAGCTCTGGGGCAGTGAATTTGAAAGTTCAGATCAGTTAGGCTAAGGAATGCTACTTTGAGATGACCAAACCTGGAGGCAGAAAACAAATGAAAAATGCTCAAATCCTCAGGATACAAGAACCAATCATCAGAAGCATAGGAAGCACAGTTCTGAGTTAATTCCTCCTTACTGCCCTGTTCATCCCTTTCACTAATATTCCACTGCATTAGTCCAGGTGTCAGTAATTTTAAACTTCCCTTTAGACACCTCATTCCAATGCCCATTCTTCCTCTTCTGCAGAGTGTTCTGGCTTAGAGGAAACATTCTCAAAATGGGGTATTAATCCCATGATGGAAAAGAATTGAGAGCTGTTAGAAACCTCTGTTCTCTCTATATGCATCAACTAAGAATGAATATTTAGAACCAGTTTAGGTATCCACTATCAGTATTTTAGCCAATTGACAGGCTGGGGAAAGCAATTCATCCTGCCCTTTGGGCTAAGTCCCCCCTTGTAAAGCTCTGGCTTTCTGGCTAGACTGGTGGAAGCCTATTCAACATTAAGTTTCTTTGTATACGAGACAGCTTACTTACTAAATTACCCAATTATTCAATCACCTTTGTAGAACTAGAATCTGATTCTTACAGAAACATGGTTCTCTCTCCTCCTTCATCTGAAATTTGCCAGTCTTGTTCTTCTGCATAAACACAGCAAGATAGAAGAACTCTCCATTTGGGGTACCCTTTTACTTACTGAGAAGTCCTATGGATTGGTCAAAGACAGAGCAGGAGACACACCAATAGAGGCATTTAATATTTTACCTCACATAAGGGCTACTGCAGGCTCGGCCATAAGTTGTGAAGATCAGTTCCGATGATGAACTAGAGGTAGAACCTTCAGGTTGAACTGGGTGTGAGTTCTGGCCTCCAACCCTCCATAAGAGTGTCCAAGCAGTTAGGAATCCATCCCATCTCCCATCACTTCACTTTTTGACATTGAGGGCGGGATATGGGCTGAGCCAGTTATTGCAGATTTCCAACTTCCTCATTTTCTTTTTCTTTTTTTTAATCTGCAATTTTCTTTTTTTTAATTTTTTTAAATTTTATTGAATCACCTTGAGATAGTTACAAGCTTTCATGTTTGGGTTACAATCTCATAATGTTCAAACACCCATCCCTCCACCAGTGCATGTTTCCCACCACCAATATCCCGGGTATACCTCCCCTTTCCCACCCTCCCCCTGCCTCTAAGGCAGACAATATTTCCCATACTCTCTCTCTACTTTTGGGCATTATAACTTGCAACACAGACACTGAGAGGTCATCAGGTTTGGTCCATTATCTACTTTCGGCATGCATCTCCCATCCCACCTGGTTCCCCCAGCCGTCATTTTCTTAGTGATCCCTTCTCTATCCCATCTGCCTTCTACCCTCTGTTCATGAAGCAGGCTTCCAGCTATGGGGCAATCCCCCTGGCCCTTGTATCTACTGTCCTTGGGTGTCAGCCTCATATGATGTTATTTTATACTCCACAAATGAGTGCAGTCCCTCTATGTCTGTCTCTCTCTCTCTCTCTGTCTCATTTCACTTTAGCATGATACTCTCCATGTTTATCCATTTATATGCAAATTTCATGACTTCATCTCTCCTACCAGCTGCATAGTATTCCATAGTGTAGATATACCAAAGTTCTTTAACCAGTCATCTGTTTTAGGGCACTCGGGTTGTTTCCATATTTTGGCTATTGTGAACAGTGCTGCAGCTTCCTCATTATCCACAACATAGATGATATCCAGTCCTTCCTTAAGAGGGCCTGCCTTTAGAGTCTCCCTGAGGTTTGTAGGGTACTTGAAACAGTAACTGTCAAATACCTACTCTTGTCATTTAGACCAATCCCCTGACTCTTTCCCCGGAAGAGGGCTTTAGGGGTCCTATAGCTGGTTTTCCTGTCTGTGCAAGGGTTAGGCACTATTGCCAAGAGGAAAGGCTTTTGTCTGGGTTCATGCAAACAAACATAGTGCCTTAATGCTTCATGATACTGAAAGGAGGAAAGCACATATTTCACCATTACTCACAATACCTGTTTGTTATAGGTCCTAGTCAAGAGAAACATTAAGTTATGTAGAAACAGAATATACAGTTTAACAACATGTTCGATTCATTTAGCTCCATATTGAAAACCTTGGTTTCCAATTATCTAAGAGCCTGAAACAGGAGTTAGAATACTAGAACAATTCTGCAGCTAATTTAAAGAATTTCTTATAACAATATAGTTTGCTCAGTTTTTTTAAATATAGCTCAATCTACCAAGAAATTTGGAAAGAAGTTGCTAATCATTATCTCATTTATTATGACTAATCTATACTCTGCAGTACTCTCCTAAAAGCATTACATTGGTAGTTGTTTTTCTGATTTTTAGATATTCAGAAGGCTAACAATGCTTACAATTTAAGATCTTCTAATATATATCTACTTGCTAAAAGTTCAATTTACATTAGAAAATTTATCTTTAGAATTCCAATTTCTCGGGCAACAGATATAAATTATTAAATCAATCATAGAAAACGTGATAGTTATTTCTCATTTGTGTGTCACCCATTGTTGCTGGGGTGACTCAGAGTCGGCACCTCACTCATGCACTTCCCATCTTCAGAAACCACTAAATCAAATGGGCTACCTGTAGCGGCCAGAATTTCAAATGTGACTCTTTTTTTTTTTCCAGTAAAAGAAACCTGGTCTGGAGTCTCAGCAAGAAAGGCTGATATCTTCCACTTTTATTAAGGCACAATTCTTTTTGTAGCTCCTGAAATTTAGGTTATCAACAATCTTGAAATCAAATAAAACATTGGTAGGGTATGAATTTTGCAACTAATTCTATAACTTTAGAAACTCACATTTTAACCCATTACTCTTTAAACTTGCTTTCATGTACCATATTAATATCAACACACATTCTAATAATCCAATGCAGATACAAATATACATCAAGATACCAGCATAAGAAAACCCTCAAACCATCAATTTTATGAGACATAAGAAAACCTTCTTTGGCTTAATTTTAAAAGTTCTTAATTATCTCAAATCATAAGATTTTTTTCACCAGATACTTTAACAATTTCACAATTCAAACATACTTTCAAAAACAGAAAGAGGCCATTGGTACTCACCAAACGTTTAAATAGTAACATTAGAAAACAGTTGGACTGTCAATGTTTATGAAAGCATGAAAAAAAATGTGTTTTGTTGTAGCTTAATAGCCCAATTTTATCTTTGCACTGTTTCAAACACTCTTGTTTTTCTTGTTTTTTGTTTTTAACCAGGCAGGGGTCTCTCAACCAGTTCCTGCCAGACCAGGATGTAAGGGGTCTGACTAGTCTGAGTGTCCTTCTGGTCCTAGAATGAAAACTTTAGCTTTTCAGAATGGTCCCCAGTGACCCATCTACCATTGAAGGTTGGTCATTCTGCAGAAAAAAGAGTTATCAGTTTACCTCTCTTCACCTCTACCGAGAGGTTGCTGCCCCTAGACCTGAAATAGCTGAAATGGTCAGTCACAAGGGAAAGTAGGGTCCACTGATTCTGACCCATGACTAGATGGTGTATTGGTGGCCAAAGACAAAAAGAATCTCTAGAAACAGGAAAAACAGACAACACAAAACTGCAGCACGCAAATGACAGATACATAACAGCCATAAAAAACTTCCTGACAATGCACTCTCCAGATTCAGATTCAGCACCCAGAAAGTTTCCTTACCAAATGGCATCCACTGTATTTCAGGTGTAGTGGGGACGTCTCCCACACTATCAACAAGTGACTTTCCAGCACGTCCACCTAGGTCCTCTGCCAGTCTCCCAGAGCGGACATTTATGCTAGTCCCCCTGACTGGCATTCTGCCAGTTTTCTATGGAAGAAAGATCTGATTCAGTTCAGTTTTTCTAAATCTGGCAAACTGGTAAAGTTCCTATATTGTATGTGGAGGGATCTCAACTGCTAGGGTGCCCGGCCCATGCATCAGATGCTGTGCCCCTGTTTCAGATCCCCAATTGGCAAGAGACATTTGGGGATCTGATAATGTCCACATACAAAAATGAAAAAGCAATGGAACTTTATTACTAGCCCGAGCCATCACTAGCTCAAGCTAGGGTCCAAGTCTCATCCAACATAGGGAATTTTGACAAGGACCCCAACTCCAACACACAAGCAGTTTATATAGGGTTCAGTTAAGAAGCGGTTTATATAACTGGTCTATTTTTAACAGTGCCCTATTACAATAGTGATCAACAATTACAAAGCAGATAACAGTCACAGTTTGGGGTTCTTTCCAAGAAGTGTGCGACGAGCCCTCATAACTGGCCAGATCCAACTGTCCAGTTTCTTATCTAGGTGAATTATTCAACTGAGAGTTTACCAGAAATCAGTCCAGCTCTGGGGAAACAGAAACTGAGGCCTACTTGAGACTTAATGTTAGCTGAAGCCTGTCATGGCATCAGTTTGGCCCTCACATTCAAGAACAGCAAACTTTGTGTTGCTGGCATTGTTCTGAGAACAAGAATAAAGAAGATGAATCATAATATTTTACTTAGGTGATAGTACGCAAGTAGCATGTAAAACATAATTGTATTAAAATTAAACCTCACACCCAGGTCAAAGAGTTAAAAATTAGCCTAACATCAGAAAGTGGGGCAATGAAATGAACAGAAACTATCAAAGAAGAACTCTGAATGGCCAAAAGATAGATGAACAAATACTCTTCATCACTAATCTATCAGGGAGATGCAGATCAAAACAACTATGAGATATCATGTCACACCACAGAGAATGGCACACATCCAAAAGAACAAAAACAGCTGGTGTGGACCTAGAAGCGGGGAGAAGGGAACTCTCCTCTACTGCTGGTGGTAATGCCAACTGGTCCATCATTTTTGGAAAACAATATGGACGTTTCTCAAAAACTTAGAAATTGAGTTCCCACTGAACCAGTAATATCACTTCTTGGGAACATACCGCAGAGATTCACAAGAGTACAGTAGAAATGACATCTGCACTTGTATGCATATGGTAGCACTATTTACAATACCCAAAATCTGGAAAAAAATCCAAATGCCCGAGAACAGATGACTGGTTAAAGAAACATTGATACATCTACACAATGGAATACTATAGCTATTAGAAAAGATGAAGTCATGAAATTTGCATATAAGCAGATCAACATGGAGAGCATCATGAAATGAGTCAGAAAGAGATGGACAGACATAGAATGACCGCATTTATTTGTGGAATATAAAGTTGAATAATAGAAGACTAACAGCTTAGGACAATAGAAGTAAGGGTCAGAAGTATTGCTCCACCACTTGGAAGCTGATCTCATGCACTGGGGGAAAAGGCAGCTGGGATGGAGAAAGGAGCATTAAGTAAATGCTGGTTGGAGGGATTGCTCGGGGTGATAAATGCGTGCTGAACGTAGACTATGGACTAATAATAATGGCCTCTTGATACCTGTATTGCAAATCATAACACCCAAAAAGGACAGAGAGAATATGATGGAATGTGCCTGCCACAGAGGGAAGGGACCTTGGGAAGGGTAGGGGTGAGGGGAGAGATACTGGGAACATTGTTTGTGGAGAATGAGCACTGGCGGAGGGATGGGTACTTGAACATTGTTTGAGTGGAACACAATCATTAAGTTTGTAAATCTGTAACTGCATCTCACGGTGATTCATTAAAATTAAAATAAACTTTAAAAATAATTAAACTAAGCCTAACAAAAATAAACGTATACATATATGAGTAACTAATTTGTATTATTTTATTTTATTTGATTAGACATTATGGTACCATGATGTACACAGTTATCCTTAGCAGAGTTTAGGCATGCAGCGTTTCAATGCAGTCCTACCAGCAGTGCTGACTTCCCTCCACTGTTGTTCCCAGGTTTTCTCCAAACCCCCAGTCTGTGTTTTTGACAGGCACATTTCTAAATTTGATTGTTGGAGTTCTGATTTCATTTTACAGTATTGTTGGCTCCGAGGTATATATAAATACATATACCCCTTGTCAACAATACGAAGATGCTCAAAGTCCAGAGCCTTACTCCTGTTCCCTCCCATTCCTCTAGATTTATCCCCCTTAGTTTTTCCCTTTCCTGTCCTTGTCATTTCTATAGTCAGTGGTCAAGGGTAGTATGGGTATCTTTAAAAAACATCTACAGGGGCGCGGCCAGGGGAGAGCTTGGCAGCTTTCCCTGTCGGCCACCTCTGGGTTTGGGAGGTCAATCCCGGGCTGCTCGCCCATCGGGGAAGCCCAGGCCATGGGGCAGATGGAGGAGGAAACCAGGGCCAAGCCAGTTGATTGATCACTTGCATTTATTCCATTCTCTCCACGCGCCTGTTCCAGTCTCTCTGAGTTCCCCATTTCTCCTGTCTCCTCTCTCTCCCCCAGCACTCTTTCTCTTTAGCTCCTCACTCCTCCATCCCTGCTCTCTGGACTCTCCTCTCTTCACTAGTCTCTCTCCCTACTTGTCTTTCTCCACTTTGCCCTCCAGGCGACACACAGTCTGGTAGCAAAAGCAACATAAGAAAGCCCTTCCTGAGGGCCACCAATTTCAAAGGATACACCACCTAGGGGCATTCCAAAGCCCTTCCTGACTACCAGCAGACAAAATATCTCTTAAGGTGTTTTTCTCCTTTCCTCAGTTCAAAAAACTCCATCAACAGCTTAATACTAGCTATTTTTTTTTTTCATTTTCGAAAGGTTTTATAAGTACAGAAGCCTCTGGCATTTGCTGAAGGGCTTCATGGTCTCATAGTCATGTGCGACATTTCCTTGAGAGACTATAAATACTAGCTATTTTTGTATGGCCACAGTAAGAGATACATTGAAGCTTGCAAGGCAGCTCTCCTGGGAACATTTTGCAAACTCACACTACAGCGCTCAGGCTAGATTGATTAATCATCCCTAATCCTAGCAGGGTCCGAATCCAGTTATTACTTTTTGGATCATGACAGCATTTGTCCATGACCAAGCTCTTAACTTATAGTTAAGCATTAGGCACTTTGGCCAGGCCCAGCTTGACTCCAGGGTAGCACAGAATTCACTGCTTGCCCTGGGTCCCTCCTGTCCCTTGTCAGAACCCGGTTTTTGGGGGTGCTAGGAACTAAGGCCAGCTGAGGCTTAGGTCAAGAGAACAGATGCCCAGGAGGAAAACATCATGTGGAGTCAAATGTCCAGGGTTACAAAGCATAGCATTTGCTACAGTCTACCTCTGCCCATACAAAAGGACATGGCTATGAATAAACTATGCAAAAGACTCAAGCAGAAGAAGAAAACAACATTTACAAGTCAACAGAACACAAAGAAAGAAGTTACAAATAAATACAGAGGAAAGTTCCCAATAAATGTAAACTACCTATGGCTGTTATTTTACAGGTATCCCCACTGTGAGACCACGCATTCTTTCCTCCTGTTATTCTTCTAAGGACCACAGATAAGTGATATCATCTGGTATTTGTCCTTCTGGAGACTCACTTCCTTTACATGGTATACTCTAGTTCTATCCAACTTGTGGCAAAATGCATGATTTCTTCATTTCTGTCAGCTTCCGTGTATAAATTCTGTATATAATCTTTCATAGTTTCATTATTCTTTCATCTGTTCTTGGACACCTAGATTGATTTCACATCCCAGTGTAATATCACCCCTGCCCATGGTAACTCTATATTTACTTCTCTGAGAAACCTCCATACTGTTTTCCTTAGGGTTGAAGTAGTTGAATCAGCCATGGAAGAGAGTTCATTTTTCAATGAATCCCTAACCGCTGTCTATCTCCTTCAAAAAGTGACTGTTGATTTTCTTTGCAGATTTTTGGATTGGCTTTTAGATTATTTTATGTTGTCAATCCATGTGCTTTATATATCTAAAATAGGAAACCTGTATCTGATGTTGTTGAATGCACATTTGTTTTCCTGTTCAGTTAGTGTCTATTAATTTCAGCCCATGTTTCCTCAGCTGTATAGAAATCTTTGAGTATGATGAGGTCACATAGGTTTATTTTTTTCTCTTGTCTTGAGTACTTAATTCATAAGAAATGGTGTTTGGTGCATGAGAGCAATATATGGAAACCAGTAAGTCCAGAGCACTGACACCATATAACAGATGTAACAAACAGATATAGAACCACCCCTCTAGAAAAGACATTTGAAATTACTCCTAGAGTTTCATATGCAACTTCTTTCATATTAGCCTGATTTCCCTACTGGTTGCTTATCTGTGAGAAATACAAATATATCCCACAAACACTCAGATATGTGTGTTAAATTGTAAATTTATTCTGCATGAACACTAGACAAAAATAGCCTTTTCTCCTATATATACAGACCATGAAACTTAGTAGTGACTCCCTTATACAATGAACTACAATTTAGCTTTAAAAAGTAAAAGATGACAGATATCTGAAATGCAATGCCAAAATTTCTGAAAAGATTAAGTTAGGACACATGAGTATTTTCTGACATCTCCAGTCTCCTGAGGAGGGCTGCCTTGACTTCCATTCTCTTCAGGAACATCCTGCAAAGTCCTCTGAAGAATGAATTCTAGTGTCTTTGCTGTTTTTTGCTTCTGCTGATAAGAACCAGCAAAGAAGTAAATGAATGATTGGTACAGCTCTTGATAAAGGTTAATATCTCTGTAACTAGAAAAGATTTTAAAGTGTACCTCACTGTATCACTGTCATCCCGTTGCTCATCGATTTGCTTGAGTGGGCACCAATTACATCTCCATTGTGAGACTTGTTGTTACTGTTTTTGGCATATCGAACACACCATGGAGAGCTTGCCAGGCTCTGCCGTGTGGGTGGGATCTCTGAGAGGGGCGGAGGAATTGAACCTTGGTCAGCCGCATGCGAGGCAAATGCCCTACCCTGTGTGCTATTGCTTCAGCGTACATAGTATAACTAATTGGCATTAAGTCTAAGAAGATGCCCCCAGGCAGTCCACAGAGGAGGGAGGCCAGCACAGTGAGCCTGATGGGCACTGGCCAATTTCTTTTTCTGGGAGCCACACAGCAACCTGTTCATCAGGACCAGGCTGTATCTAAAGACAAACACAAAGGAGAAAGTCAGCCATGTGGCAATGCTTAAATCAATTAACTTCCACAAACATATATCAGGTTCTCCAAACAAAAGCCACTGATTTCAAATCACTGCTCAGTAGCAGGGATAGAGCCCAGATCAGGCACACATGACAGATAACACATGTTTTGGGTGTTGGCAAGGATACCAGATGGGCTCTAGGACAGACAGGCAGTGCTCAGTGCTAATGGCAGTGAGAATGCTCAGGTGTACAACATAGAGAAAGACACACATCATGAATATAAATCCAGGAATGAAGCCAAAATATAATTTGAAATCATAGACAAAATTACATGGATAATAACATCTGGATTGATAGACAAAAACCTGCTCCTGCCCAGCTGAGGATGTAGATGGAGAAATTATTCCTCTGCACGCAGAAAGCCTAGAGCCAGAGCACAACCGTATTTCCTGCCAGCCCCACCAGGGAAATGATAAATCACTGAAGGTCTGCAATCAAGAAATCCATATCCATGGCATATGTTCTATCAAAACCCTCCCAGTCACTTTCATTCTCTGGTGTGCATTCAGTCACCCAGGCTGTTGACAGTTACATTGATGCTCAGATACTCTGTTAGTGTTTTTGCACACATGAATGTATGTATAATAATGGATGCTCATGGCAAAACAGGTACCTGAGACCAGAGAGAAGCAACATAGACAGTTTAAGCAGGCCACACAACTTTGACATCCTATATTTGGTCTCTGCCTGATCTTTCTGATTAAAACCTGAGATTTCTCTATTGAATCACAAGTTTTCACAAATATGAAATTTTCTAAGTTCCTAATTTTCCCACTAGCTTCCTAGGCCATCTCCCACTGCACAGTTTCCAAAGGCAAGAATTCAGGTCAGAACCAGCAATAGGACTCTGAGCCCAATGTGTTCTGGGTTTTCTGTTTATCAGACCCACAAAGTCTGTGACACCTCTCGATGCCTATACATGAACTATGTGACATCTCAGTGATTGAAAATGATCCACTGACAGGCAAAGAGGACACAGGAGTAATATGACCCAGTAGTGCCTGGTGTGTTAGGTCCATATGTCAGTGATCTGAAGAGTGTCCTCTTACTCATGTTCATTACTATATCCCAAAGGCTAACATTTGTGAGTGTCACAATAGCTTGTTATGAAATGTTTTCCAATGAGAAGTTTAAAAATGTGAAACAGATATTTAAAACCTTACTAAATTCGCATCATATGCAGAAAAATAAAAGAGTCATTAAATAGAACTGCCAACAGAATAAGCATGAATAACAAAATGTATCATTATAGCACAGTGGGTAAGCCATTTGCCTTGCACGCAGCTGACCTGGGTTCGATTCCTCTGTCCTTCCTGGAGAGCCCAACAAGGTACTGAGAGTATCCTGGCTACACGGCAAAGCCTGGCAAGCTACCCGTGATGTACTCAATATGCCAAAAACAGTAACAATAAGTCTCACAATGGAGATGTTACTGGTGTCTGCTCAGGCAAATTGATGAACACTGGGAGTACAGGACAGTGCTATGTGCTACATTACTCCTCCTAAGTTTGAAAGTTTTATTGAGTATATTCATTATATGTGCATAATGATTATTTCTGTCTTCTGTGAACTCAAACATTAAAAGACTCATGGGCACCTGCTAATATAAAGGGAATTGTATATGATGACAATTAAAACTCACAGAATTTGTAATATTTTAATATGGGAAAGAACACCTAAGCAACAGAGAGAGGGGAGAGTGGGACTGAGTGAGAGACGTCATTACTTATTAAATTTTGTTAGATATGAAATTATGGAAGAGAAAGAATATTTGCAGTTTTGACAGTGCACTTTTATAGAGGATTCTTTGGAGAAGAGGATAGGATATTGATTTTTTATGTTTCTGCATTATTTGGTGGTGACGTGGGCCTACTCCTGACTATGTGTGTAGAAATTATCGATGGAGGTGCTGGGGGGACTGTATAAGATGCTGAAGATAGAATCTGGACAGGCCTCAGCACAGCAAATACCCTTCTGCTGTACTAATACTTGGACCACATGGAGATTGGTTATTGGCAAGGTACTTTTTCCAAGTCACTTGGGATTTAAGCACAAATGCTCATTTAAACTTCATCTTGGGACTAACTAGTAAAAAAGGTGAAGAAGAGCTGCTGGTTTAATATTTTTCAAGATAAAACTTCTCTTGGCCTTTTTTAGAAAAAAACTGAAT
Organism: Sorex araneus; assembly: GCF_027595985.1. Taxonomy (NCBI): domain Eukaryota; kingdom Metazoa; phylum Chordata; class Mammalia; order Eulipotyphla; family Soricidae; genus Sorex; species Sorex araneus. The sequence continues at coordinate 121,422,091 of NC_073307.1, forward strand.
TAACAGAACAAAACTAGTGACTGAGAGGCGGTCAAGAGGTCTGAGTAGACGGTCTTTTTGGTGATGGGATGACACTGAATACCTGTAGGTGGGTGGGATGAGTGGAATACTTATGTAGAGGCATGAAATTAATCCTTGAACTTAATATCTAAATAATTGAAACCACTCAAAACTAATGTAAAAAGGATGAAAATGTTAAGTGAATGCTATCTTTTCCAATTAGAGAAAAGAAAATGGAAGCATCCAGGGTTTGAGTGGTAGGTACCTGATTATCTGCATATAATTGGTATGAAGCTGTTTTGAATCTCCAGGTCTGAGTCAGATGCTTTTCCATTACCAACCCTACACTTTCATTTCTAGAGTGGAATGGCACCTACTTAAGGAGAAGGCAGAGACAGATGTCAGTAACTCTATATGGATCCCTAGAGGAATATGATGATTAGGGATTTTTTATTTATTTGTATAATCTTGATTATATAGTTTCAAATGTTAAAGAAAATTTATAAAAATAAGTACAAAGGATTTAATGAACAGTTTTGAATATTTTTTAGATTTTTTTGTTTGACAATCCTGTTACTGTAGGGTTTCAGGTATAAAGCATTTCAGCAGAGCATATTCCACTATGGATCCACATCCCTCCATCATTATCCTGCAGCCCCATTTTTTCCTCTCTTATCTCCTCACCATCATAGGTTTCCTACTGAACTATTCTCAGTTTCTGTTGGTCTTGGGCTTTGTTATTCCATTAAAATATTTATTTTTATGAGACAGATTTATATATATATATATATATCATTCTCTTTCTAACTTTATGTACAGTAATCATCAACACAGCAATCCTTAATTTGATGTTATTTGAAGTCTCCCCAAAACAATGGTCAAAAGAACAAGTCCCTTGCTGCTAGGAAAAGACAACCATTGTTTTACAAATCAGGTACATTGGTCAGAAGACACCTCTCCTACCCAGGGCAGTAATGGAGGACTCATTTGCCTAGTGAGAGATGATGAATAAGGCACCAAATCTCTCTTTGGTTTTGAACTTTTGGTAGCCAGAAGAGAAGAGGTAAAGTACAAACATATTTCCATCCATCAATGTACATCTCCTAGTCATTTATGTCACTGAATATAGATGTAAGTTGTGATAAGTCCTTCTCTTCTTTGCCTTTTTGAGAAAAACTTAGAAATCTGAACATTCTTCATGTCTGTTGTGGTTTATAATAATGCTCATTATTATAGTCTCCTTACGTAGTGCTATTCACTTTGACTATTTCTTGTAATAGCCTAATTAATACAGAAGTTAGTTGAAAAAAAAACATGAATTGTGATCCAGATAGGTCAGTATGCTCTCAGCCATTAATGATAATGCCACATCATTAATAAAGAGAGAAACTTCTATGAAATGTCTCTAAGTGGAGCAGTGCCTGCGAAAAAATGAGCATTGTAGACACTGAAGTTACCCCCTATTTCCATTCTCCTCAGAATATTATTGAGGGTGTCAGAACAAGACTGCTTGATTCTGGATGGTAGCAAGCAATTTGGTTCCTGTCATGGTTGGGCACCTGCTCAGAATCAGGGCACCAATTTATTGTCTGCCCTTTTTTCCCTCCCCTGGTTGGTTGCTAAAAGTCTCAGATGACCACAGTGTCAAGACAATTGTTTTTAGGGGAATGCACAAAAGTGGGAGAGGCATTGGGTCTTGAAAACTCATCACTTTTAGTTATTGAGATTCACTTTAAACATAATTGCTATTGTTTTTTCCAAATTCAAAATCCTGAACACAACATAATTATAAAATTAAATATCTATAAATGATTACAAATACCACCATCTTTTCAAATACAAATCACGTTATACTTGTATTAATGTATCATTTAAAAATCATTCCAGAGGCTGGAGCGGATAGCACAGCTGGTAGGCGTTTGCCTTGTACACGGCCTACCTGGGTTCGATTCCCAGCACCCCATATGGTTCCCTGAGTACCACCAGGAGTAATTCCTGAATGCAGAGCCAGAAGTAAACCCTAAATATTGACAGGTATGACCCAAAAGCAAAAAAAATTGTAGAAGTCATTCCAACTAAGCTATACAGACAGAAATACAAGAAAAAAAATAAAAAACTAATTTGATGGAATGTAGTGAATGAGAGATCCATCATTCAGATAATGTCCCAGACAGTAAATTCTGTGAGCAAGCTAAAATTGACATAATCACCAAAATTTAATTTGCCTATTCTACATCAACTATGTATCCAAGAGGAAATAGTACTATGTCTTAAGGATGGGTTCCCATTTTCTCTGACACTGCTGCATCCAGGAAAATGAGACATGAAAAAATTGTGAGGAAGCAATTTGAAGTACTTTCTGCCTGCCACGTTGTGAATTTGCAGCGACCCAGTGAGCAACACAGTGAGCAACGCAAACACTATGTACTGAAATTCTCACTGACCCCTGATTTTGTGTGTTTTCTTGCTTCACTCCTGTGGATCCCTCTTTGAGGTTCATGGATGTGCTTTAGTACAAAAATACAAAAGTGGCTTTTAAAATGAGCTTCATAATCTTACCACCTCCTTGTTCTTCTTTTAGGTGGCAAGCTGAGTCCTGTTGAGAGGAAGTCTCTAAAGAGATTCACCTTTGTCCTAATGAACGACCAGCTAAATACTTAAAACAACTCCTAACAGACTTTAAAAAGGACATCACTAGCAGCACAATAATAGTTGGAGAATTCAACACAGCCTTACCACTTCTGGATAGATCGACAAGAACAAAACTTAGCAAGAAAACACTGACTCTAAAAGAAGAAATGGAAGAGAGAGGCCTGATAGACCTATACAGGGCTTTACACCCCAAAAAGAAAGAATAAACATTCTTTTCCAATGAAAACGAAACATTTTCCAAAATAGACCATGTACTGGGCCACAAAACATATCTCAATAGAATCGGAAAAATAGAAATTGTATCAACTATCTTTTCAGACCACAATGCGCTGAAGATAGAAGCTAATCACACACAGACACGGAGAACCAAAGCAAATACCTGGAAATTAAACAGCTTGGTGTTGAACAATGAGTGGGTCAGGAAAGAAATCAAGGAAGAAATCAAGAGATACCTCGAAACAAATGAGAATGAAGACACGAGCTACAAAAACCTATGGTATGCAGCTAAAGCCGTGTTAAGGGGAAAATTGATAGCTCTGCAAGCATTCCTTAGGAAGGAAGAAAGGGCCTACATAGATAGCTTCACTTCACAGCTCAAGATCTTAGAAAAGGACCAGAAAAAGGAACCCAAACCTACTGAAGGAAAGAAATAATAAAAATTAGAGCAGAAATTAACGACATGGAAACCCAGAAAACAATTCGAAAGGTAAATGAAACCAAGAGCTGGTTCTTTGAGAAAATAAACAAGATTGATAAAACAATAGCAGGACTCACAAAGAAAGAAAGAGCGAGAACCCTGATAAACCGAATCAGAAATGAAAAGGGGGACATCACAACAGAAACCAAGCAGATTCAAAAGATCATTAGAGACTATTTTGAAAGTCTGTATGCCACGAAACAAGAGAACCTAAAAGAAATGGATGCCTTTCTTGATTTCTACAATCTCCCAAGACTGAACCAAGAAGACCTGGAATATTTGAATAGACCCATTAATTTCAAGGAAATCGAAAATGTAATCAAAAGTCTCCCCAAAAACAAAAGCCCAGGTCCAAATGGATTCACTGGCGATTTCTTCCAAACACTTAAAGAGGACCTGTTGCCAGTTCTCCTCAAGTTTTTCCAGCAAATTGAAAAAACAGGAACCATACCAAACAGTTTTTAAGAGGCACATATCTCCCTAATACCAAAAGCAAAAAAACCCATCACTAACAAAGAAAATTACAGACCAATATCCCTGATGAATTCCAATGTGAAGATCCTCAACAAAATATTAGTGAATAAATCCAAGAACTCATCAAAAAGATCATACACCATGACCAAGTGGGATTCATCTCGGGGATGCAAAGATGGTTTAACATTCGGAAATCAATCAACATAACGAATCATATCAACAAAAGTACAGATAAAAACCATATGATCATATCAATAGATGCAGAGAAACCATTTGACAAGATCCAACAACTATTCATGATGAAAACTCTCACCAAAATGGGTTTTGGAGGAACTTTCCTCAAGATAGTCACAGCCATCTACAATAAAACTATGGCAAGTATTATCCTCAATGGGGAAAAACTAAGGGCCTTTCCTCTAAGATCAGGGACAAGACAAGTACTCCATTCTCACCACTGCTGTTCACTGTCCACTGGAAGTACTTGCAATAGCTATTAGGCAAGAAAAAGTTATTAAGGGCATCCAGGTAGGAAAAGAAGGAATCACTCTCGCTATTCGCAGACGATGTGATACTATATCTAAAGAAGCCTAAAACCTCTACTAAGAAACTCTTAGAAACAATAGACTTGTACAGCAAAGTTGAAGGCTATAAAATCAATACGCAAAAACCCATGGCCTTCCTATTTGCAAACAATGAGACAGAGGAAATACACATGAAAAAAGCAATCCCATCCAGAATTGTGCCCCAGAAAATCAAGTACCTTGGAATCAGCTTAACTAAAGAAATAAAGGACTTCTACAAAGAAAACTATAAAATAACAGAGTAGGAGACTAACACCCAAGAATAATAGAATATAGAACGCTACTCCATAAAATAAAAGAAGACATGAGGAAATGGAAACACATCCCCTGCTCATGGATAGGGATAATAAACATTGTCAAAATGGCAATATTCCCCAAAGCATTATACAGATTCAACGTGATCCCTATTAAAATACCCATGAAATTCTCTAAAGAAATGAGTCAAGCAATCCTGAAATTCATATGGAACAACTATGTTAAAACAATTCTTGGGAAAAAGATGATGGGAGGCATCACCCTCCCCAACCTCAAACTTTACAACAAAGCGGTAACAGTTAAAACAGCATGGTACTGGAACGAAGGCAGAGACACAGACCAGTGGAATAGGGTAGAATATCCCTACACACAACCTCAAATGTATGATCATCTAATCTTTGATAAGAAAGCAAGAAACATGAAGTGAAGCAAGGAAAGCCTCTTCAACAATTGGTGCTGGCATAACTGGACAACCAAATGTAAAAGAATGGGCTTAGACTTCGACCTGACACCATGCACAAAAATCAGATCAAAATGGATTAAAGACCTCAACATCAGACCACAATCCATAAGGTACAACGAAGACAAGGTCGGCAATACCCTCCACAATTTTGAAGCTATAGTTATCTTCAAAGATGACATGCAACTGACCTACCAAGTGGAAACAGAGATAAACAAATTGGACTATATTAAACTAAGAAGCTTCTGCACCGCAAAAGATACAGTGACCACAATACGAAGACAATATACAGAATGGGAAAGTATATTCACCCAATACCCATCTGATAAGGAGTTGATATCAAGGGCATATAGAGCACTGGTTGAACTCTACAAGAAGAAAACATCCAACCCCATCAGAAAATGGGCCGAAGAAATGAACAGAAACTTTTCTAAGGAAGAGATATAAATGGCCATAAGGCACATGAAAAAATTCTCTGCATCACTAATCATCAGGGAGATGCAGATAAAAACAACTATGAGATAGCACCTCACACCACAGAGATTTGCACACATCCAAAAGAACAAAAGCAACCGATATTGGAGAGGATGTAGGGAGAAAAGGACCTTTCTACACTGCTAGTGGGAATGCCGACTGGTTCACACCTTTTGGAAAACAATATGGACCCTTCTCAAAAAATTAGAAATTGAGCTCCCATTTGACCCAGCAATACCACTTCTGGGAATATATCCCGGAGAAACAAAAAAGTATAGTCGAAATGACATCTGCACTTATATGTTCATTGCAGCACTTTTACAATAGCCAGAATCTGAAAAAAAAAAAAAAACCGAGTGCCCAAGAACAGATGACTGGTTAAAGAAACTTTGGTACATTTATACAATGGAATACTATGCAGCTGTTAGAAAAGATGAAGTCATGAACTTTGCATATAAGTGGATCAACATGTAAAGTATCATGCTAAGTGAAATGAGTCAGGAAGAGAGGGACAGACATAGAAAGATTGCACTTATGTGGAATATAAAATAACAGAGTAGGAGACTAACACCCAAGAATAATAGAATATAATACAAGGAGGTTGGCTCCATTGCTTGGAAGCTGGCCTCCCATGCTGGGGGAAAGGCAGCCTGGATAGAGAAGGGGACACCTAGTAAAATGTGGTTGGAGATCCAGCGCAAGAAGGGAGATTCATGCTGAAAGTAGACTAGAGACTGAACACAATGGCCACTCAATACCCATTTCGCAAACTACAACACCCAAAATGAGAGAGAGAACAAAATGGAATACCCTGCCACAGAGGCGGCGTGGGGGGGATTGTAGGGTGGGAGGGATACTGGGTTCCTTGGTGGTGGAGAATAAACACTGGTGAAGGGATGGGTTCTCGAACATTGTATGAGGGAAACACAGGCATAAAGAGGGGTAAATTTGTAACTGTACCCTTATGGTGACTCTCCTTTGTTTTGCAAGTTCTCTGCCCCTCAGACAAGCCCTCAGAAGGAAGTTCGTGAGAGGAAGGCTTATCAAGTTTCTCAAGAGCTCCCATGAGTTCCTGTTCAGAGACCTGATGTCAAATGCTACCACAATGTCTTTGGTGTGTCCTGACAACTCTGGGGATGTGTCTCAGCATTAGATCAAACCTCTACCTTACCTCCTACATCTCAACCCTCATCCAGTACACTTCCCTCCTAGTGGTTCTTAGGAATTCTCTCACTGACACCCTTGTGTGAACAGCAACAGAAATCAATGTCAGTTGTCTCTGTGAAGGTTTATAATTAGGAATAAAGTGCACATTCCTTATATGAGATTCATTCTCTATCTGACTTTAAAATTTTGAATTATCAAGGCAATAAGTCATGCATCTTCCTAATAATTTTCCCTTTCATTGGCCACAGAATTTGTCAACTGATATATAATCTACTGATCCTGTTTCCAGAAGCTGCAGTTTAATTTTTTTGTACAGTGTGTGAAGAGCATACTTTAGTCTATTTTATCATACATTGGTGTTCTGAGACCTTGGAGGATTATATGTCAGTGAAAATGCACTGGACTTGGAGTTCTCTGATTTGGGTCTCAAATTCAGGTTTTATCCTATTTTAGCTACAAAATATTTTCAAGAAGTAAAACTTTGAGTCTCACTATCATTGGATGGAGAAGGGAATTCACCTACATTCACTAGTCAGACTGAGTGATGCCAGAAGATAGTTCAAGTGAAAGCAAATTCAAGTAAAAGCAAATGGTCATTTGCATCTCAATTCTTTTCATTTGCATCTTAATTAATTTCATTTCTATCTTAATTGTTTTACTATTATTACTGATTTAAATGACATGTATACATCTTTTTATTTCAAGTTTAAAGTGGGAAATCATTTTTCTTTATATGTACTATCTTAGAGTATGGCAGGATATTTAGAATTTTTCAGAAATTGAATTGAATTGAATTTTAAATATTATACTAATACTCTTCAGGGAAATTGAATTATATGCAAAATAAACCTAGTATGGACACCAGAAAGAGTGAAATATCACAATTTACAATGAGTTAAATGTAAATTGTAATTTCTCACAATTGCATATTTTCCCTGAAGAATAAAAGTGTAAACCATTACTTTGTCACCTGTGGTAATAATGTGGGATGAGACATTCTAAGACATATTGGTAGAAGTGAAATTTGACAGAATCAGCACTTATGGCCATTTAAAATACGTATAATGACATATAAATGTCATACATTTTCCTCCCTTAGTTTCTTATGTATTTGTTGATTTAAAAATATGTTTGTTCACATAACAAGTACATAATACAAAATTTGCACATGTAGAATTATTTATAGTATCATCACCAAAAGTTAATGTGTCCAACACACTGAATAACTTGCAATCTGTATTAACAATCAGCTCCTATGTAGCTGTATAAAAATAGCATACATTAATTTGGAATGGCTTCTAAGTTAATATTATTTTTTGTTAAGAATATACTGTTTCTTTTTATTGAATCACCCTGTAATACAGTAACAAGGATTTCATGTTTGAGTTTTAGTCATACAGTGATCGAACACCATCCCTCCATCAGTCCACATCTTCCACCCCCAATTCTTCAGTATCCCCCCCCCCAATCCAGCCATTCCCTGCCTCTATGACAGGCAATTTACCCCATAATCTCTCTCTACTTTTGGGCTATTATTGTTTGCAGTATATATACTGAGAAGTTATATCGTTTGGTCCCAATCTCTGTTCAGCACACATCTCCCATCCGGAATTATCCCTCCAACTATCATTGTCTCTATTTCAGCTGCCCTATCTCCCAGCTCATGAGGCAGGCTTCTAACTGTGGAGCAAAATTCCTGGCTCTTGTGTCTACTGTCGTTGTGTGTCAGTCTCATATTATGTTATTTTATATTTCACAAATGAGTTCAGTCATTCTTAGTCTGCCCCTTTCTTTCTGACCCAATTCACTTAACATGATACTCACCGTGCTTGCATTGGCAGCACAGATACTAAAATTGGAATGATACAGAGAAGATTAGCATGGCCCCTCGCAAGGATGACACTCAAATTCGTGAAGTGTTCCATATATTTAAGGGGAAATTTTTCAGCCCTTCAAGCATTTCTCAGCAAGGAAAAAAGGGCCCACATAAATAAACTGACTTCACAGCTCAAGATTTTATGAAAGGATCAACAAAAGGAGCCCAAACAAGGCAGAAGGAAAGAGATAATAAAACTTAGAGCAGAAATCAATGACATAGAAATACAAAAGATAATCCAAAAGATCAATGAAACCAAGAGCTGGTTCTTTGAGAAAATAAACAAGATTGATGAACCACTAACAAGACTCATGAAGAAAGAGAGAGAGAACCAGAATAAATCAAATCAGAAATGAAAAGTAGGATATCACAATAGAAACAAAAGAAATCCAAAAGATCATCAGAGCCTACTTTGGAAATCTGTACACCACAAAACAAGAGAACCTAGAAGAAATGGATAAATTCCAATCTCTGGCGCCCCACCCCAGGGATCAAACCAAGACAACCCATCCTAAGGATGCCAGATAAATACCTCACCAGCAGACTTCCACTACCCAGCCACCGCCACACTCCAGTCCACTTTTCTGACACAACATAAAACACGTAATACCCATTTTCCACAATTTTCACACCATATTTGATGGGCTTCAAATATGGTGTCAACCATGGGAACACATCTAAAGGCAATTGGAGTCCGCCCTAAAAGCCTCCATCCATCCCTCTCGGAGAGCCTGGCAAGCTACCGAGAGTACCCCACCCAACGGCAGAGCCTGGCAAGCTACCCGTGAAATATTCGATATGCCAAACACAGTAACAACAATGGGACTCATTTGCCTGACATCGAAAAAAAAAAAAACCAATATGACAGCATTAAAAAGGATGAGCAAGGAGAGGCTGATAAAATCTCAGGGACAAACTAGACTACCCAAACAAAGAAAGACTAAAATGACTGTCTACACTTTCAATGCATGTACGCTGGCACTGGAAGCATCCATTGAGGACCTGATGGTGCAAGCTCAGAAGATCAATGATTACATCATTGGTCTGACCGAAATGAGAAGACATCAATCACATCACGCCATTTTTGATAATGGAGAAGAACTTTGTCTCAGAACATGCGACAACAGAGGTGTTGGTGGTGTCAGTCTCCTTGTAAACATGAACTTGGCCATGCGCAATTATTCATTCAAATGCCTAACAACCTGAATCAGATGATTACATTTGAATAGATGTGGCTCACTGTGGGCAATTTCTATCTTCGTTGTCTACGCACCAGCATCCAACTACAATGAAGAAGAAATTGAGAAGTTCTACATGGAGCTGGAGAAGTTCCATAAAGAAGATTACACCTTCTTCAAGAACATTGTTGGTGATTTTAATGCCAAGATAGGACTGAAAAAGTCGACTGGAGAACTCCATATAGGGACCCATGGCCTAGAATGGAGCGAACAGGTTGAGAGACTGTCTGAGTTCATCATGTTGACAAAGACCATACATGATAACACACAGTTCCAGAACGTTGGACATGGGAGTTTCCTGGTGGACAGTTCCACAACAAAATTGACCACATCATATTCAATCAAAGATTTTGCCTGATCGATGACTCTCGAGCTCATTCTGGTTTGGCACGAGCCTCAGGCAACCACAAGCTAACTTCCAAGCTAATGGCAAATGTATATTTCTATTTTTATTCATCAGTTTGAACAAGAGAATTAATTTTTCCTCATATAATTATACTAGACCTATGACCAGTAGAAAATTAAGAATCATCTTACTTGGACTAATAAGAAATGTGATGAATGCACTAATATTTAAAAGAAAAGTTGAATAATATGCAATAGATGACAGATCTTGTAAGTAAATTCATGTAAACTCAGACAGAGAATGTAGAGAACTAAAATATTTCATTTGGGACCTTGTGGCAGGCTCACGGCTTGCTATTGACTCTTTCCTCAGGAATCACTCCTGGCATCCTCGTGGTACCACTTGTGGTGCTGGAGATAGAATCTGAACCAGCCACATGAAAGTTATGCTCTCTACATGCTGTCACATTTCTCTGGCCCAAAACATGTTTTACTGAAGTGACATTAATGAGGGATAGAAAAAGTACATGAACAAGAGAAGGACACAGGCGTCTCCACAAAAGAACATAAATATATTTTTCTTATAAATATATAAGACAAATATTAATGCCCAGAGAGACATTTGGGGCAAGGTTTTAAATGGATATTTTACATAATTACCTTTGTCCTGAATGTCTTTTACTGGGGAAAAGCATTGATCTTTCGTGGTCTGTTCTTGAGTTCCTATTGCACCTGTGGGACATTCCTGGGCCTCTACTCCCATGCTCTGAGCCTACAATTCTCCATCACAAAAGTTTTCTGCCTCCAGGTAATGGATCTTTCAAGCCTTTGGGTTGATTGAAATTCAAACAATGTTCTTCCCAATATACATTATCAGAGACTCCCTAATTCTCTGAGTTCAACATTTCCCTTCCTAGACTTTTCACCCTCTTGAATCCTTAAGGAATATATGGGTGAAGGTCCATCTTCTGTATTTCAATGCTGAAAAAAGGACACATACACTGCCTCTGTATAGGACCAATATCTCCCACTATCTTAATATTAATGGAGCTGACGCAGTGGCTTATTGGGTTCCTATGTGACTAAAGTCTGAAAGAGAGAACATGACTACATCTGGAGGTATAAAAGGTTTTTGTTCTCATACCCATAATAGGCAGAGTATTTGAACAAGGCAACGGTTTGTTCAAGAAGAAGTTTGGGTTTGTTTTGATTACCGGTAAATCTATTGCAAAACAAGTTGTTCTTTTCTGCTTTTACTTGCCACCTGTATAAAGCTCAAACATTTCAGATTGAGTGAGAAGAACTGCCTTCCATAAACTAGACATAGTCTTTAAAAATGTTATTGATTTCAATGGCATGAAAGCAATTTTCTCAAATGAAAAAATAAATAGAAGAGCAGCTTTTTAAATTAAAACCTGAACAAAAAATAGAAACATTGTTCAAGAAAATGTGAATGAGTAGCAATGCAGGAGCAATGATGGCAGGTCTTTGGGTTCATCCTGATTCCCAGTTCCTTTAATATTTTCCGGAATGAGAATATTGCATAAGAAAGATCTCAGACTTAGAGGCAGAAAAATTAAAAATATACTGGGAAGTAGAAGAGAAACTCCATATCTGGGGAGGAACTTAGTATAAGACTAAGTTAAGTATGGCTTGTTTGTGTTGAGTTTATAGGAAAACCACATCTTTGTGTTACTGGTCAAGTGACAAGGATGTTACAGAGAAGGCAAAGATTACATGTAGTGTTATCTGACTAGGTGGGCCTCCCGGGTTCTTCAGTCATGGGCCTTTGGGTTATATATTGCTTCTAATTTTTGATAAGCCTAAAGTTTGTGTCAAATCTATGATGTTTGGCAATTGTTGAGTTCCCTTTCTCAGAAAGAGCCCAACAATTTTCAGGTGTGTTTAAAAATGTGGAACTGAGAGTTCAAAATTGGGGCTGCTTGCAACTGCTGGCAAGGAGAAATGGAGGCTTCCTCTTTCATTAGTGAAGATATAGAGTCTATGTGTAATTGATTTGTATAGAGAGAAGACAGAAAAATAAGGAAGAAAACATAAGGAAACAATGGTTATCCTGAAGAGGAGGGCAGGTTAAGGGTTAAATTTGCCTTTGTAACTGTTTGGCTGCTTTGAAAGATGTTTCCAGGATCTACCTACCGCTGGGCAGGAAACTGTCACCAAATGGGTCAACAAACTGCCCTAGGAACTGTAAGCAAACATTTGCAGGGAAACAGTTAACAGTCAACAAATGTTGAGAATAGCAAATTAAGTGACCTATCTGTGATCCCCTTTGATCAATAGGTGTGATTTCCTTTGATCTAATGTAATAGGTGTAATTTCCTTTGGTCCAATATGTGTGATTTTCCCTGTTCTCCCCCAAAAGGGTATAAAAACAGCTCGCTTTTTTGAGGGGCCTTCAGCTATGCCTCGCTATTCAGGCACAGTTGAAGGTCCCGATATAGCTATATTGGCTTGAATAAACCCTATATAGCTATATTGGCTTGAATAAACCCTGTGTGTTTGCAGAAAGAGTTGTCTTGGTTTTGTTCTTTTGTTTCTCCGAGCCTCCCCCGGGCAGAGATCTGCCACCCCTAATAATCCCTCTAATATATTGATAGAAACCTCACATTACCTTGTTACACAGATATGAACACTGTTATAAATGACATTATTTCATTAAAAACAGGGGCCATAGGGATAGTACAGTGGGGAGGGTTTTTTCCTTTCATGTGGCCAACCTGAATTTGATACCTGGATCCCATATGGCCCCCTGAGCACTGCCAGAAGGGATTCTTGAGTGAAAAGTCAGGAGCAACCGCTGATCATTGCTGGGTGTGACCCAAAAAGCCAAATAAAACCCTATAAAAACCTGGGGAAAATGTCAAATCCTTAAAAGTTTGTTTCCTAATCTTTCGTGGCTGTAAATTTAAAAAGTAAACATAAGTAGATAATTCATGCTGGGTCCAGATTACGTAATACTGTAAAGATAGGATTGCACTTGTCAAAATCACTGTACAACACTCTGAGTGAACCAAAACATGTAATATATGAATTTCTGCTTACAAGCACATTAATACCCATTTAAAATTATTCCACTGGTTAAAGGTATAATAAGAAGAAAAATCTTGTGCAGATGGTGGAGATAAGGGTCTATGTGGAAATATTTGAGCATTTTGCACAAATTTTCTAAAATCTCATTGAAATCTATAGTACAAAGTCTATAAAAATTTATTAAGAGAAAATTACCTATATTATAAATATTTTTAATACATCTAAAAGGACTCCTATTTAGCACATATTAATTGTCCTACAGCACAGTGGGTAGGGCGTTTGCCTTGCACGTGGCCGACCCAGGTTTGATTCTCCACCCCTCTCAGGGAGCCCAGCAAGCTACCGAGAGTATCTCACTTGCACAGCAGAGCTTGGCAAGCTACCCGTGGCTAATTTGACATGCCAAAAACAGTAACAAGTCTCACAATGGAGATGTTACTGGTGCCCACTAAAGCAAATCGATGAGCAACGGGATGACAGTGATACAATGATACATGAATATAGACATTATGCCAGTGGGGTCCACGGCTGACTTATGTGAAGTGGGGAGGAGAGACATGGCAGCTGAGAAGGGAATCTGTCATTTTGTCTCTATCCACCTCTACCACTATGAACTGTTGGGGAAATCTGGGACTGTGAATCTTGCCCCCTCCAGGAAAGGAAAATCAGTCCGAGACCTTGCCCAGATCCAGACCTTTTTGGTCCCTGCCTTTCCCTCATAGAAATGAACTTCAGGAGGAGACTGCAATGAAGTATAACATTTTATTTGGGAATTTTAAAGAATGTGAGGGAGAGAAGGAGGGAAAAGAAGCGGGGAGAGGGTGAGAGAGAGAGAGAGAGAGAGAATGAGAATAATGCACTCAAGGGAGAGAAGAGCGGGGAGGAAGCTCCAGTAAAAATCCCAGCATTAGTTATAAATGCATGAAACTGCTCATCTCAAGAGGGGGGAAGGGAGATGGGGCATTGGACAACACATGTACTCAGGCACTACATGTGTTAGGCAGCAACACATGGGAACAGACAGCACATGGATTCAGGCAACATATGCACATGCTTCCCATGTTCAAACTGGCTTTTACAGGGTTTCTCCCAACTTGTCCCATATGGGGCTTCCCACCAAGGAAAGAGTCTGTTGCTAGGGTTGTTGCCAAGGGTGTAAAGGTGTGAGTATTAATTATAGTTTTTGAAATTCCTTTCCTTATCTTTGTTCCTATTGGAGCTTTGTTCCTATTGGATCTTTTTTCAGAGAGGGGTCTGATCTTCCATGGAATATTTTGGTGCCAGATAAAGGTGTTATTAGGCCTTAGTTCCTGTGTTAAGAAGGTTGGGGTTTTACCAGCTTTAGAATCGGTTGGTTTTCTTACTTTCCAAGAACTCATTGCCACTGGTGACCCTATCCTATCTACTTGCGTGCCTGCTTTAACAATACAGTTACAGACTTACAAACATTCGTGCTTATGTTTCAGTCATAGAATGATCAAGTACTGATCCTCAACCAGTTTCCATTCTCCACCACCAATTTTCCAGTATCTCCCCCACCACCACACCCATCCAACCCCCCCTCTGTGACAGGCACATTCCCTTTTGCTGTCTCTCTCCTTTTGGGTGTTGTGGTTTGAAATACAAGCATTAAGTGGCCATCATGTTTGGTCTATAGTCTACTGTCAGCACACATCTCCCATCCTGAGCAGGCTCGTTAATCATCCTTTACTTGGTGTTCCCTTCTCTATCTGAGCTGCTTTTCCCCCAGCATGTAAAGGCCGGCCACCAGGCCATGGAGCAACCCTCCTGGATGTTATCTCTAATATCTTTGGGTATTAATCCCCCATTCTGTTACCTTGTATTCCACAAATGAGTGCAATCCATCTATGTCTCTTTCTTTTTTTTTCTTTTTCTTTTCTTTGCTTTTTGGGTCACACCCAGCAATACACAGGGGTAACTCTTGGCTTTTGCACTCAGGAATCACCCCTGGCAGTGCTCAGGGGACCACATGGGATGCTAGGAATCGAACCCGGGTTGGCTGTGTGCAAGGCAAATGGCCTACCCGCTGTGCTATTGCTCCAGCCCCTGTTCCTCTCTTTCTGACTCATTTCATTTAACATTGTACTCTCCATGTTGATCCACTTATACGCAAATTTTATAACTTCATCTTTTCTAACAGCTACATAGTATTCCATGGTGTAGATGTACCAAAGTTTCTTTAACCAGTCATCTCTTCTCAGGCACTCAGGTTTCTTCCAGTTTCTGTCTATTGTAAACAGGGCTGCAATAAACATACAAGTACAGATGTCATTTCTACTATAATTTTTTTGAATGTCCTAGATATATTCTCAGTAGTGGCATTGCTGGGTGAAATAAGAGCTCAATTTCTAGTTTTTTTTTGAGAAAAGTCTATATTGTTTTCCAAAAGGTCTGAACCAGTCGGCATTCCCTCAGCAGTGAAGGAGAGTCTCCTTTTAGCCGGAATCACACTAACACTGGTTGGTTGCCTTTGTTCTTTCGGATGTGTGCCATTCTCTGTAGTGTGAGATGATATTACATTGTTGATTTGATCTGCATCTCCCTGATGAGTGATGAAGAGCATTTTTTCATGTGCCTTTTGGCCATTCGGATTTCTTTTTTAAGAATGTTTCTGTACATTTTATCGCCCCATTTTATGATGGGGTTGGAGGTTTTTTTCTTGTAGATTTAAATGCCTTGTATATCCCTGATTTTAACCCCTTATCAGAAGGGTATTGTGTGAATATCCTTTCCCATTCTGTAGAGTGTCTTTGTATTCTGGTCATTGTTTCCTTTGGGGTCTAGAAGCTTCTTAGTTTAAGATAGACCCATTTGTTTATCTCTGTTTCCACTTGCTTGGCCAGTGGCATGGCATCTTTGAAGACACCTTTAGCTTCAATGTCATAGAGGATTTTGCCCACCTTGTCTTCAATGTACGTTATGGATCTGGTTTGATTTTGAGGCTTTTAATCCACTTTGATCTGACTTTTGAGCATGATGTTAGGTAGAGGTCTGAGCCCATTTTTTTTGCATGTAACTGTCCAATTTTACCAACACCATTTGTAAAAGAAAATTCCATTTCTCCATTTTAC
The DNA here is from genome assembly GCF_027595985.1 of Sorex araneus. Taxonomy (NCBI): domain Eukaryota; kingdom Metazoa; phylum Chordata; class Mammalia; order Eulipotyphla; family Soricidae; genus Sorex; species Sorex araneus. The sequence continues at coordinate 121,438,453 of NC_073307.1, forward strand.
AGTTTTTGCTCCCTTATCAAAGATTACATGAATATATATTTGAGAGTTTGTGTAGTAAGTATATTCAACCCTGTTCCATTGGTCTGTGGCTCTGCCTTTGTTCCAATACCATGATTTTAAATTATTACCACTTTGTAATATAATTTGAGTTTGGGGAATGTGATGCCTCCCATCTTCTTTTTCCTAAGAATTTTCTTCAGCTACTTGTGGGGTTTGTTGTTCTATATGAATTTCAGGAGTGTTTGATTCATTTCTTTGAAGAATTCATGGGTGATCCTATAGGGACAGCATTGAATATATATAATGCTTTGGGGAGTATTGCCATTTTGACACTGTTAATTCTCCCATTCAATGAGCAGGGGATATGCTTCCATTTCCTCTTGTCCTCTTTTATTTCATGAAGTAGTGTTTTCTAGTTTTCTTTGTACAGGTCCTTGATCTCCTTAGTTAAGCTGATTTCGAAGTATTTGATTTTCTGTGGCATGATTTTCAATGGGATTGCTTTTTTCATGTCACTTTCTTCTCTCTCATTACTTGCGTTTAGGAAAGCCATGGATTTGGGGGTATTGATTTTATAGCCTGCGACTTTTCTGTACAAGTCTATTGTTTCTAGGACCTTCTTGGTAGAGAATTTAGGGTTTGCTAATTATGGTATCATATCATCTGCAAATATTGAAAGCTTGATTTCTTCCTTTCTTTTCTGGATGCCCTTAATATCTTTTTCTTGCCTAACTGCTATTGCAAGTATTTCCAATATTATATTAAACAGAATTGGTGAGAGTGGGCATCTTTATCTTGTCCCTGATATTAGAGGGAAGGCTCTTAGTTTTTCCCATTGAGGATAGTGGTTGCCATAAGCCTCTGGTAAATGACTTTGACTATATTGAGGAAAATTCCTTTAAAACCCATTTTAGTGAGAGTTTTCATCAAGAATTGGTGCTGGATCTTCTCAAATGCTTTTGCTGCATTTATTGATATGATCATATGGTTTTTATCTTTCCTTTGTTGACATGGTGAATTATGTTGATTGATTTCCAATGATAAACCATCCTTGCATCCCTTGAATCCCACTTGGTAGTGGTGCATGATCTTTTTAATGAGTTGTTGGATTCTATTTGCTAATATTTTGTTAAGGATCTTCGCATCTGTGTTCATCAGCCTGTAATTTTCTTTTTTGGTTTGGTTTTAGTATTAGGGAGATATGTGCCTCATAGAAACTCTTTGGAAGAATTTCTGTTTCTTCAATTTCCTGGAAAAGCTTGAGAAGAACTGACTATATGTTCTCTTTAAATGTTGAAAGAATTCCTTAGTGAATCAATCTGGATCTGGGGTTTGGTTTTTTGGAAGACTTTTAATTACAGTTTCAATTTCCTTGATAGTAATAGGTCTATTCAGGTATTCCAAAACTTCTTGTTCAGCTTTGGGAGATTATAGGAATCCAGGAATTTATTCATTTATTCTAGATTCTCTTCTTTCATAGCATACAGACTTTCAAAGTATTTTCTGATGATCTTTTGAATTTCTTTGGTTTCTGTTGTGATGTCCCCTTTTCATTTCTGATTTGGTTTATTAGGGTTCTCTCTGTTTCTTTCTTTGTGAGTCTTGCTAGTGATTTATCAATCTTGTTTATTTTCTTAAAGAACCGGCTCTTGGTTTCATTGATCTTTCAGATTGTTTGGGTTTCCATGTCATTCATTTCTGCTCTAAGTTTTACTATTTCTTTCCCTCTTCCTGATTTGGGCTCTTTTTGTAGGTCTTTTTCTAAGATGTTGAGCTTTGAAACCATATAAGCTCTTTCTCCTTCTGTGAAAAATGTTTGTAGAGCTATAAATTTTCCCTGTAACATGGCTTTAGCTGTGTCCCACAATTCTGGTTGCTCAGGTCTTCATTCTCATTTGTTTCCAGGTAACTTTTGATTTCTTCCTTGATTTCCACCCTAACCCACTCATTGTTCAGCATTGAGTTGTTCAATTTCCAGGTGTTTGATTTGGTTCTAGCGTCTGTGAATGATTAATTTCTATCTTCAGTGCATCCTGAAAAGATTGTTGATACAATTTCTATCTTCCTAATTCTATTGAGATTCTATGTTTTGTGTCCCAGCACATGGTCTATCTTGGAAAATGTTCCATGTGTGTTGGATATCAACCCTAAGTGTTTTAGGCTTCAGGGGTGAATTGCTCCTTTCCTCCTCCCAGAGAAGCTTACTATGCCCTTGTTAACATCCCTAAATTGGTTATAATCTAACCAATCGGCCAGTGAGGTACTTATCTGGCTTGGGTAGGGTGGGGCATCTGGGTTTGACCCCCTCCCTCAGACGCCAGAGATTGGAGGAGGCAGAGGATCTTGTTTCTGGGTCTCGTTGAACCTGGTTTTTTGGGGCTTCACTCATTTGTGAGGTTCGGCCCAAGTGTCAGGAAAGCGGCCTGGAGCGTGGCAGTGCCTGGGCAGTGGATGTAGTTCATGATAGTGGATGTAGGGTTCATCAGTCAATTGCCCCCTTTCTTCTTCCCTGGGAAGTTTAACATGCCCTTGCTAGCATCCCTAACTTACTTAAAGTTTATTTTCAACTTTTCCTTGTATTGTACCTCTCATTGTCACAGTTCCACAAGTCAGTCTTGATTACTTGTAACCAAAACTTTCTGGTAATTCTGAACTTGTATTTGTACTGCTTTATATTTAAAGTGTTGTATGTTTGTACCTGCTTTTCTATTTCCCCTATAGCCTTTTTATATTTTAGTATAGAGCAATGTTCTTTGGTTAAACACAGACCATTAATGCTATGCTCCTAATATTTGGGAGCTGATTGACCCTGAAATATATCTACTCCTGGGCATAGTCATAACTACTTGACTCAGGCTTCAGTTTCTGTAGTTTCTAACACTCCAAATGGGAGGTCCCGCCGTGGGACTGGGATGGACCTATGGTGAGTGGCAAAACTACCCGGCATTGAAATGGGACATTCTAGAAAGCATAAATGCATGGTCTTGATGCAAACTGTTACAACCTAAGAGACTATATCCCCATGAGGAAGGACACACTGAACTGTCCTGAGGACTTAGTCTGGGGTTTACGGTAAAAGCCTTTCTTGCTCTCAGAGCCCAGAGTAATAAGTGTTAAAAGCCTTGCTTGCTCTCAGAGCCCAGAGTAATAAGTGTTAAAAGCCTTGCTTGCTCTCAGCCCAGAGAACTTAGTGTTGGGATCTTTGTCTCTTACTGTATTTATTCAAACAACAACAAGTATTGATAATTAATACAACTAGAAGGAAAGATAAAAGCAATGAAGTTGTCCCTGGGAGACAGAGTGTCTTCTTGAGTTGATCTCCCCAAGATAATTTCCTCAGCCAAATGTTTACCTATGTAAATGACCAATCACACTTGTCCTTACCTAAACCCCCCTTCAGATGTTCTATAAGCATGCTGGCAGCTCTGCATTAAATCGGCCATTTTCACCATCAGACTGTGGCCCCCAGCTTTCCCATCTCACAGTTCCTCTGTGTCTCTGTTGGGGAGCCCTGGACAGGTGGGGAGGCGGGGAGGTGGCTCAGGGCCGCTGAAAGCACACACGTGTCCAGCAGCAGCAGCAGCCACTGAGGATTACTTTGTGAATTTACACATATGCACTGGAAAAGAAAGCGTAGTATTCTTTTTTTTTTGGGCGGGGGGATTTAAATCCCTATATAGATCTATTAGCCCTCTCTCTTCTATTTCTTCCTTCATAGCCAGGGTTTCCTTGCTGAATTTTGGCCTTGTTGATCTATCCAGAGGTAATAAGGAGGTGTTGAAGTCTACAACTACTATTGTGTTTCTACCAATGTCCTCCTTAAAATTTGTTAGCAGTTGTTTTAATTAGTTAGCTGGTCCCTCATTAGGTGCATATCTGTTTAGGAGTGTGGTTTCTTCCTGCTGTGCATACCCCTTGATTATTAAAAAATGGCTTCCACTGTCCCTTATAATCTTAGTCAATCTTAAATCTATGTTGTCAGATACTAGTACAGCCACTATGGGTTTTATGAGGAAGTGGTTTGCTTGAAGGATTGTTTTCCATCCTTTGACTTTGAGTCTGTGTTTGCTCTGACTGTTCAGATGTGTTTCTTGTAGGCAGCAGAATGTCGGGTTCAGTTTCTGATTCCATTTTGCCACTCTGTCTCTTAATTGGTGCATTCAGACCACTGATCTTGAGAGAGATTATTGTCATTTGGTTTTGTGCCATCTTTTTGTAGAGGTTTGTTCTGTTTGTAGGGATTTTTCATGTCTTAAAGTAGCCCCTTTAGTCCTTTTAAGTTTGGTTTTTGAGTTTTTGAAGTTCCTGAGCTGCTATTTATCCATGAAATAGTGTATTGTTCCTTCGACTTTGAATGAGTTTAGCTGGATAAAACATCTCGTTGAGGCGTTAATTTCATTGAGTTATTTCACTATATCCCACCACTGTCTTTGGGCTTGGAAGGTTTCCTCTTATAAGTCTGCTGTAAATCAAAGTGGTGCTCCTTTAAATGTGATTTCTTTCATTGACCTTGCTGCTCACAATATTTTGTCTCTATCCGCGGCATCCGTCATTCTGATTATGAGATGTCTTGGAGTCTTTTTACTAGAGTCTATTTTAGCTGGCACCCTTCAGGCACTTGGATCTGGATGCCTGCATTCTCTAGCTATGAGAACTTCTCAGCAATAATATCTTTAACTGTGGCTCTTTCACTGGGGTTGCCTCCCTGTACTTCTGGTACTCTGATGATTCTTATGTTGTTCCTTTTGGATTCATCCCCTAGTTCTCTGATTCACCCTAGAAATATTTTGCAGTCTTTTCCCATTGTTTGTTGTTGCCTGTTAGCTTTCTGCAACTCATCTTCAAATTCACTGATTCTGTCTTCGGCTGTAGCCATTCTACTGTTTAGGGCACTCACTGAGTTTTTTATTTTATCTACTGAATCCTTTTTTAGTGACATTTATATTTTTAACTTTCTTATTTATACTCTCATTTCTTCATGTATTTTCTGGCTACAAGTTCCACTGTTTCTTTCATGTTCTCCTTTAATTTACTGGATGACTGTTCCACCGTTTCTTTGAATTCATTCAATATCTTCAACATTTCCTCTCTGTATTCTTTATCAAGGAGATCGTATATGTGGATAACCCCTGTTGAGGCGTCTGAATTCTTCTCTTCATCCTCTCCTCGTTGATGATTTGTGCCATTTCTTCATTTTGTAGTGTATGAAGTAGTGTAGTATGGAGGTGGGACCTTTCAGTTCAATATCAGTATTCCACTCTCATTGTGAGAAAGGATTCTGGATGAGCTCAGTCAGTGGTAGTCCCCCTTTTTGCTTTTAGAATACCACCTTCCTCTTTCGTGGTCCTTTCTGACTTATGTGAGGCCTCTAGTGAAGCTTCAAACGTTGTGTTCTTTTATATTGGGCTTGTACAGCTTCTTGTGATCACTGGAATTTTGGTGAAGTTGGAATCAGCTAGTGGAATATTGGCTTATTGTGTTTGAGATAGCCAGAATGTTCTCCACAGAATTAGGAAATGGAGATTGAGATGTGATTCCAGAGTTCTGGAAAAAGAAAAATACCTTCAGCCCAAGAGGACATGCCCCTTGCTGCGGAGACCACGCCCCCTTCCACGGAGGCCATACCTACCTCCTAGTAGGTCCTGAGTGATGCTGGGAGGAGTTCAGGGCCAGGTGGTGGGCTGTGGTACATGTGCGGGAGTGGAGCTCTGGCCGATCATACACCTGAGAGAGCAAATCAGCAGCACTGAAGTGGCAGCCCTTAGGGCAGGAACAAGAATACAAATGATTCCTCTCATAATATGCTTTTTTTATATCCCACAGGTAAATACAATCATTCTATGTCTGTCTCTCAGCTTTTAACTCATTTCATTCAGCATGATACTCTCCATGTCTATCCATTTACAATAAATCATGTATAACCCTGTAACTGCATCTGATGGAGATTCATTTTTTTTTTAAAAAAAAACACCTTTTTATTAGTGAATCACCGTGAGGTACAATTAAAAACTTATGAACTTTCATGTTTGCATTTCAGTTATACAGTGACATTTTACATCCCTCCACCTGTGCTCATTCTTCTTTAACAATGTTCCCAGTATCCCTCCCACCATACCCACCCCATCCCTGACCACTCCACCCTGCCTCTGCTGCAGGGCATTCCCTTTTGTTCTCTCTCCTTTGGGGTGTTGTAGTTTGCACTAGAGGTATTGAGTGGCCATTATGTTCCCTCTATAGTCTACTTTCGGCATGCATCTTTCAATCCAAATGAGTCCTCTGAACATCCTCTACTTGGTGTTCCCTTCTCTATCTCAGCTGCCTTTTTTAAAAGAAATTATTTATTTTTAATTAATAAGTCACCATGAGGGTACAGTTACAGATTTACATATTTTCGTGCATGTGTTTCACTCATACAATGTTTGAGAGCCCATTCCTCCACTGGTGTCCATTCTCCACCACACAAGCAAAAGAATGGGCTTAGACCTCAACCTGGCACAAAATCAGATCAAAATGGATTAAAGACCTCAACATCAGACCACAATCCATAAGGCACATCGAAATCAAGGTTGGCAAAACCCTCCATGATATTGAAGCTAAAGGTATCTTCAAAGATTATATGCCACTGACCAACCAAGTGGAAACAGAGATAAACAAATAGGACTATATTAAGCTAAGAAGCTCCTGCACCGCAAAAGATACAGTGACCACAATACAAAGACAATATACAGAATGGGAAAGGATATTCACCCAATACCCATCCAGTAAAGGGTTGATATCAGGGGTATATAAAGCACTGGTTGAACTCTACAAGAAGAAAACATCCAACCCCATCAGAAAATGGGGGGGGGGGGCGAAGAAATGAACAGAAACTTTTCCAAGGACGAGGTATGAATGGCCAAAAGGCACATGAAAAAATGCTCTGCATCACTAATCATCAGGGAGATGCAAATCAAAACAACCATGAGATAGCACCTCACACCACAGAGAATGGCACACATCCAAAAGAACAAAAGCAGCCACTGTTGGAGAGGATGTGGGGAGAAAGGGACCCTTCTACACTGCTGGTGGGAATGCCGACTGGTTCAGCCCCTTTGGAAAACAATATAGATGCTTCTCAAAAAATTAGAAATTGAGCTTCCATTTGATCCAGCAATACCACTTCTGGAAATATATCCCAGAGAAACAAAATAGTATAGCCGAAATGACTTCTGCACTTATATGCTCATCGCGGCACTGTTTACAATAGCCAGAATCTGGAAAAAACCCGAGTGCCTGAGAACAGATGACTGGTTGAAGAAACTTTGGTACATCTATACAATGTAATACTATGCAGCTGTTAGAAGAGATGAAGTCATGAACTTTGCATATAAGTGGATCAACATGGAAAGTATCATGCTTAGTGAAATGAGCCAGAAAGAGAGGGACAGACATAGAAAGATTGCACTCATCTGTGGAATATAAAATAACAGATTAGGAGACTAACACCCAAGAATAATAGTGTACCCAGGAGGTTGGCTCCATAGCTTGGAAGCTTGCCTCACATGCTGTGGGAAAGGCAGCCCAGATAGAAAACAGATCTGTAAAATGTGATTGGAGATCCCGCGCGGGAAGAGAGATGTGTGCTGAAAGTAGACTAGAGACTGAATATGATGGCCACTCAATACCCCTATTGCAAACCAAAATACCCAAAAAGAGAGATAGAGAACAAATTGGATACTGGGAGATTCAATTTTTTTAAAAAAGGAATAGAAATCATTTCAGGGTCCAAATGATTCCCTGACAGTTCACATGATTGCTGCAGTACACTGTGAGCCTGATGGTCAGATAAAGCCTGATCTGCTCTTTGTTCTGAGATCTAGTGCCAGAGAAAACCCATCAAGAAGTAAAAACTAAAACAACTGAACATCCAGCACTGATGGCATCCAGGGGCTCACAGAGCATGCATTTAGTTCTCTGGTTTGAGAGCAAGCAGGGCTTTTAGCACTTAGTTACTTGGGCTGAGAGCAAGCAAGGCTTTTACTGTAAATCCCAGACTAAGTCTTCACACCACTTCAGCTTGTCCTTTCCCCATGGGGGTCCTGTCTCTTAAGTCATAGCAGCTTGCATCAAGATCGCTCATTTATGCTTTCTAGAATGTCCCATCTCGATGTCAGGGTAGCTTTGCCACTCCCTTGTGGGGTGTCAGGAGCTACAGCAACTGAGGCCTAAGTCAAGAAATTATGACCAAGTAATTATGTCCAGAAATATATATAGTTTAGTCAAATATTAGGAGCATAGCATTGATGGTCTTTCTGTGTTTAACCAAAGAACATTGCTGTGTAGTTCAATATAAAAAGGCTATAGGAGTAATGGAAAAGCAATACTTTAAATACAAAGCGACCCAAAGGTCATACAGCCTGTCATGGTAGTTGACAAATAAAAGACAAAGTTTTTATTTGCATACAAAGCATTGCAAATAAAAAGTTCAGAATTACCAGAAAGTTTTGGCTTATCAGTAATCAAGACTAACTTGGGGAACTGCTACAATGAGAGGTAAAATATAAAGGAAAGGTTAAAGATAGACCTTAGTTAAATTAGGAGGATTAGCAAGACATGGTAAGTTTCTCTGGGAGGAGGTATGGGGGCAATTCACTGATGAAGCCTGAAACACTTAGAGTTAATATTCAACCTAGTATCTGGGGATGTAGGTAAAGATGGAACAGAAAGAGCTTATGATCCTCTCCCGAGGCATGTGGAAGTAGAGAAAGACGGGTCAGAATACCTGATGCTGTAGTTTCCTGCATAAGCCTAGGTCTCCTTAGTTCTGAAGCTGTAACATTTTCTACTGTGTCATGGATCCACTGTTACAGTGGTAGTGACAATTTCAAAGAGATAGTAAAATAATTGTCAGGGATTTTTTGTTTCTTTGTTTATTGAATGAAAAGCTAAAGATTCTATGTAGGGAAAAAAATTCTTAGAGAAGAACTGCCATGACAGGCTGTGTGACCTTTGGGTGGCATAGGCTTCTTCCAAGAACAAGGAACTCGGTCATTTCTGATAAACAAGGGTGTAGGGTTTCAGAACTGTTAAAGCCAAAAAACCAGATGATCTCAAAGATTAGTTCCCCAGAATGAGGTTAGTTCTCTGGAATGTGCCAGGAGGTGGGATGGATGATGTGGACCAAAAAAATATGTACTTTATAGACAGTAGATGGTGAATGAGGCGTGGTGTTATGCCTGTAAGAATAGTGTGTCTGACTTACTGGTGTGTGTTGAGAGATGCCATGTGTATCTGTTGGAGTGCAGGTATAGTGTGTATTCTTGTTTTCTGTCTTGTCTGTCCCTTTGTCTTGATCACTATGAGCCAGAGTCAGGTGACCCCAAAGTCCATCCTTCTGAATCATTTTTCTGAAGTGCGCACCAAGGCCAGTAATTATGGCATGAAACTAAAAAAAAAAGGTAAATTTGACACCTGACACCCTTTGGTACCATTTTGACACTCTGTGGAGTGGTCTGGCATCCCTAGGGCACCTTTTCTCTGAAGATGATCGAAAGGGTCTGGGATTTTATTAACAGGCTGGCCTAAATGACCACCTGGACCAATATCCTTATATTTTAGTGTGGCAGGCTCTGGTAGAAAATCCTCTGTCTTGTTTGATGCAGTTGATTCATGAAAAACCAGAGGAATCCCTAAAAGTTTTAGCCATAACCAGGGCTGGTCCACAGCCTCTGCAGCCGCCTGCCATAGTTTCAGCCACCCTGGTCCTCATAAGATGCCTGTCTTGCAGGAAGGTTTGGATTTCTATTCGTCCCTGATAGACTTAGGGACGAGGGAAATCCCCCCACCCTATGCAGCTGCCCTGCCCCGTCAGCCCTAGGTGACAGAACCCCCAGAGCCTCTCCACTCCACGGCCTCGCCATCAGAGTTCCCTGCCCTTAATAATGGCAGGGACTTAGACCACTCTGGCATCAGGAAGAGACCCTCTCTTCCCTAGAGGGGCTCCAAAACTCCCAGTTTGGGTGTTTGTGGCATGGGGCCCAATGAGGAGTGTATGTACCAGTATTGGCCCTTCTAGATTAGTGACCTATAAAACTGGAAGGCACAAAATCCTCCCTTCTCAAGGATACCAAGTACCTCACTGACTTGATCAGGCCCATCCTGCAACTAATAACCCCACCTGGGACAACTGTCAGCAGCTCCTTAACACTTCATTCACCACTGAAGAGTGGGAGCAGAATTCCTCCAGGGCCAGGAAGAAAGTTCCTGGAGACGACGGGCAACCAACAAATTTACTGGAAACTTGATTGATCAATGGTATCCCCTGGACCAGAGAACTGGGACTTTGAGGATGTGGGAGGTAGGGAGCTTCTCCAAGTTTACCGCCAGACTCTTATGGCAGGTCTCTGTGGCAGAGAGGGTTGTCAATACCCATGAGACTCTGGAAGAAAGGGAAGACCAACTTAGGAAGGAAAACGGGGAAATGCAGGACAGGATCAGGAAAGAAGGCAGAGAGCACAAAAGGCAGGAGAATAGGTGGCAGCAGAAGGAAATGGTTAGGATTTAACTAGTGGGAGTCCATGGGGCTGGCCAGGGTCCTAGGTTAGTCAGCTCTGGGTGACCTCAGGAACCAGGGTCTCGCCCCCAGCTGGAGAGGAGCAATGCACCTATTGTATGGATTTTTAGCATTGAAAATGGAATGCCCAAAATGTCAGGGACAGTGAGGGCAGGAAGCAGACCCAGATGTGAGACTTGGGTTCTGCTGGCTGGAGGGGATAGTAACCAGGGCGCATGGGGCTCAGACCCCCTCCCCGAGTCTTGGGTAACTATATATGTGGAGCAAAAGCCAGTGGGGATGATGCTAGACATGGGATCCAACACTGTCTTAAATAAACACTCTGAGCCAATGTCTTGAAGGATCAGTTTGGTCCAAGGGATGACCGGTCCAAGACATATCAATGGACCTATAAGCATCAGATAGACCTGGCAGAGTATGCTTTCAGCGTCTACATCCTCAACTTGGCAGGAGCTGATTTTTTCTATCTATCCACCCACATGATATTCCTCATAATGAATTTTGTCAGAGCTATCAAATGAGACTTCCCCAAACTGTTCGGAGTTTTTTTTTTTTAATGAAGTTTGTCTTACCTTATGTTATAAGTCTGAGCATTCTTACTGCCATTAGCACTGAGTGCTGCCTGTCTGTTCTAAAGTCCATCTGGTACTGTTGCCACCGCCCAAAACACAAGTCATTTCTCCTGTGTGCCTGCTCTGGGAACTGTCCCTGCTGCTAACTCTTCTGAGTATGGAGTTCTGTGGCTACCTATTTGGAGAATCTAATAATTATTTGTGTAGGCTAATTGATTTCAGCATTGCCATGGCTAATTTTCTCCTTTAGGCTTCTGTTTGGGTCCAGCCTGGTGCTGGTGACCAGATTGCTCTTTAGCTCCTGGAAAGTGAAGCTGACCAGGCTGTTTTTGACCACTGGGTTCACAGTGCTGGGCTTCCTCCTCTGTGGCCTGCTCTGGGGAATCTATACATTTCTATTATACTAAATGTCATTTATTTCTACTATGCACCTCTTAAAACTAACTCTAGTGACAGATGACAGATGTTTTAACCTGTGTCAACAGCTGTGCCAATCCTATAATTTACTTCTTTGTTGGCAGCAGAGAAGATAGCAAAGAAGGAGCCTCAAATGAATTCTGCAGAGATCTTTGCAGGATGTTCCTGATGAGGATGTGTTAGGGTTGAGCAGACCTCTACCCCGGGGAGGCGCAGAGGAACGAGACCGAGACAACTCTTTCTGCAAACACACGGGGTTTATTCAGGCCAGCATGCTGGGGCTCAGCAGCGTACCTAGAAGCAGGTAGGGGCTGAGAGCCCCGAACTCAAGAAGCAAGCAGTTTTTATACAGTATTGGAACAAAGATCACACAGTTTGTCAAATTCTTGTGGTCTTCCCTAATGCAGCTTGACCTGGTTACAATTTACGGTTCCTGGAGCCGTTTGCTTATCTAAGATGGTTGCTGCCTGTTTATCTAGCAGTATCCTGGCCAGTTTACCTAGCAATATCCTGGCCTGGTTACCTGGCTGTGGGCCACCTGGTGGGATCAGCCCATGTTTGAACCTCAAAGAAGCATTTTTTGTAATTTTCAAACTGCTTTAACCCTTAGGGTGCTGACCCTTTCAGATGGAAGTCAAAGCAGCCCTCCTCAGGACACTCTGGAGATGTCAGGAAATACGGTGACCCAACTCAATCAAAATGTAGACATAGTTTTCAGAAATTTAATTATTGCATTTAGATATTGTATTCTTACTTCTTAAAGCTGAATATTTGAAGTGAACCACAGTTTTCATCCTCTCTCTATCTCCATATATATATGTAAAAAGGCTATATTTGTATTTTTGTATAGTGTTCGCACAGAATTAATTTGCTATTAACATCATCTTTGAGTGTTTTTCACATATAATAATCATAAAATAAATCTGGATCGTATGAATGAAGTTACATGTGAAACTAAGGAATAATTTCCAGTGAGTTTTCTAGAGGGATGGTTCTAAATCTGTTTTATACATCTACCATGTTCTGAGGACTTACTATTTCTCCAGCAGTTTCTCTCTTGCACCAAATAATAATTCTTGTAAATTAGCACTGAAGACAATAGAAACAGGGGTTGGAGCAATAGTACAGCGGATAGGGTGTTTGCCTTGCATGCAGCTGAGCCGGGTTCGATTCCCAGCATCCCACATTGTCCCCTGAGCACGGCCAGGGGTGAATCCTGAGTGCAGAGCCAGGAGTAGCCCCTGTGCATTGCCAGGTGTGACCCAAAAAGAAAAAAAAAGACAAAAGAAACAAAAAAAATACCAATTGGATCTCATCAAACTCAAACATTCCTGTACACCTAAGGAAACATGGGCTAAAACTAATAGAAACTAAATGAAGAGGGAAACAATATGTGCACTCAATAACATCAGATAAACATTTCTTGAGATATATAGATTAAAAAAGAAAATAACTTTGTGTGCATGCCTTTACAATTATGTTAAGCTTATACATTCACTGAGGAAGAAAAATACCACTGCCATTGTGATGTTCATTACTAAGACCAGACTCAGTGAAGGCATGAAACCGCATGTCTTTGGTTACATGCTCCTCCCAGTCACAAAGATGTGGTTTCCTACTTCAATCGCTAGGTGGCCTCCAAGACTTATGAGCTTCAGCTCTGAGATGAGAAAGAAGAGTACGGGAGAGGGCATCATTTTTGACTCACCTTCCTTTAGTCAGGGCATACTTAGAAATTATCACCCAGCTTCAAAGACTGTTATACACATGAATACTTTATGTTTAAAAATTTTATTAATACAATTTCTTTATAGCTCCACCCTGCCCCCTGAAAGCTATACTGGGAGCTATACTGGGAGCTATACTGGGATTCTTGGTGGTGGAATATGAGCACTGGTTAAGGGATGGGTATTCGAGCATTGTATAACTGAGATTTAAACCTGAAAACTTTGTAACTTTCCACATGGTGACTCAATAAAAAATTTAAAAAAAATTAAAAATAAAATTTTAAACCAAAAAAAAATACAATTTCTTTACCAGGACATGGGCTGTAGCAGGCACTTAGGGTCTTTATAACCCTCTATTTATCTTCATAATCTGATACCCTGGAAATTTTCTTGGACTCCCTTCACATGAGTGTTGTGACACATTAGTGGGATTTCTCAGGTGGGATCCAGTACCAGGGCTGATGTTGGCCTTACACTTTATTGAAAGATATTATTTATTTAATTCACTTTAAATGTCATCTTGAGCTTCCAAGGATCTTGTTATAGATGGCTGCTAAGAGTTAATGACTAGATAAAGTGTCTTAAATGTTGAACAACAACAAACAACATGAGATAAGTTCCAACTTATAGGATACTGAGTTATCAGTGAGGGACAAAAGATATGCAGTCAATATCACAACTGCATCACTAGTAAATGCTGAAAAGTACTAGTCACTTGGAAATCTATTAGTCCAAGTTAGAGTTCACATGAACATCAGTTTATCTGGGGAAAGGCTCCAAAATAGGGCCTTAGGGGGTAATGGGCCACTCCCAGCGATACTCTGCACATTGGGCCAGAAGTTCAATACTAGCATTCACAGATGTGGTGCTACTTGAGTCCTGAGGCACCATGTTCCACCCAGACCTCCTATAACAGAGCTACAATCTGCGATGGTCAGGAGGTCTTGTGGTACCAGGGATCAAAGCCTGGTTAGTGTGTAACTACTGTGCCTTACTGGAGCCTCTCTTTTAATCCCTCACATTTCACAGTGTAGACATAGGCACCACTTCTATATCCCAGCCCCTTCTGTCAAATTCCTCTATTTAGTTACATCTTCCAAAATAAAACAGAAACTAAACCTTACACCACTTTTAATGATGTGAGGGATTGCACAGGTAAGAGTATGTTACATAGATCATAGTAAACATATTTTCTCTTCAGTGAATAATTCAGAGACTCATCTCTTTCTCAACTTCACTGCCTTCATCTTTCCCAATCTTAAATCATCTCTAATATAATTTTAGGACATATGCTAAACTGTACATTATCTCTCTGAGCTATATATGTAATATTTCTCGGTGCCCGTTAGAAGTTTTGGGTTAAGAAGTCTACAAGGACTGCAAAAATTCTGCCCCTTATAAACATAGCAAAAGAAAATGCTTGTAACAAAAATCATTGTCTTAAAAAATGTCTTTGTATGCACAAACACACTAGCACATCACCTTTGCAATTCTTTCCCTTCCATGTCCTCAAACCCCTTAGCAGGCAAGCACACTGCACACAGAGCTGATTGTCAGCCCTACTCCCAGGACAGTATTTCCCACCAGTCTTAGTAAAAATGGTATTTACAATGTGGTATTTCACTACCTCTATACTTAACATACGTTGGGCACTACTAGATGGACTAGATGTTTCAAATAGGACTTAAATCTGTCCACTACATACACAGCAGTTTTGAACCAACTGCACATGTAATCGAATCTGAGTGTCTTGGAAATATGAACACTCTAGCCTAACACCAACCATTTCCCACCTCTCCCTCTTCCAACCCCAGTTATAATGTTCACATTTCAAAAGACAATCTCCCCCCACAATTTTGCAGAAAATGCACATATACTATTGGTTATACACTGGTAACCTCTGTTAAAATCTATAAGGATTAGTTGTGATTAGCTTCGCACTCATTGTCCATTATATATTCTATATACAGCAATGCGAAGC
The DNA here is from genome assembly GCF_027595985.1 of Sorex araneus. Classification (NCBI taxonomy): domain Eukaryota; kingdom Metazoa; phylum Chordata; class Mammalia; order Eulipotyphla; family Soricidae; genus Sorex; species Sorex araneus. The sequence continues at coordinate 121,453,702 of NC_073307.1, forward strand.
AAAAAAAAAGCAAACACAACGAACAATTAGCCTGACTCTCTATACCCACAGTGGCAGAGAGCTCTCTGCACGACCCTCTCCCTGCTCCTGCCTCACCCAGTGCACCAAGTGCAGGGCTCAAACAGGCGCTTTGCCACCTCCCCCGCCCACCCCCCACATGAATTTTGTTTTTTAATTTACAAAGCATTTTTTCAACTACTACTTTAAACATACATCAGGCACTTTAGAACATCTAGGAAGATTTGCTTTTAGATGTCCTGAGGTGACAATGTATGATAAAAAGTAGAACTTAGTGAATTAACCCAATTTCTATATATATTATCTGTTGTAACTGATAGAAAGGGAGCTTCTGGGACATAAACCACCTTGTTAAACCACCTCTGAGTAATAAAACATCAAGTCTTGTTTCTGTGTGTTGGCAGCACAGGGGAGAGTGACTTGCAGGGGAAGGGGCTGTTCTGGTCACAATGGATGTTGCTGGTTGGTTTAATGTGTCTCTGACTGCGTGCAGGAACACAGTGTTGGTACTTCATTAGCACTAGGCTTTCTTACTAACATTTCACTAGAATGAGTGGATAATTCTCTTAGAAGCTTATACTTTGTTACTGGGTTACTTTATCTCGTTTTCACTTGAACATTACAGGGAATGCAGTATTCTAATTGTAACTATGCCAATATCTTTATCTAGAGGACTTGCTGCCATTTTTATCTTTTAAGAAATTTTCCTTGCCAAGAAAGGCTGGATTAAAATTTTTCCTTCCAGTTCGTGTTATGTATTTGTGTTTACCAAATATTCTATAGCTTTGGGACTTTGAAATGGTAAATATTCATAGTATATAAAGAAGCATGATACATAAACATATGATCTTAATAACATAATGGATGTTTAGTTGTGTAGGTAAACAGGACCTAGAAGGACATGTCAGACATAACTGCATGTAATTGTGTATGACTGTTCTTTGCTTCTTTTTTCCATTTCTTATTCACATGTTAACTTCCAAAAAGAATAATAAATATTTAAAAAACCTGAATAAAAGAAGTCTACAATGACTAATGTAATTATTATACCATAGAAAGAACACTCTCAAGTGACAAGAGATTTTCACAGAAGGATAAGGAATTATTTTTCTAAAATTTACTTGTAATTTACTTGTAATTTTTGTATTTTCTGATGATTATTAGAGTCGTGTAGACTTTATATACATTTAATTCATTTCCTTTACCTTTAAAGTTCCCATTTATTTACATTAATCAACGTGCTAAAGATAAATCTGTATAATGTGAGAGATTCATGATGTCTTTCATAATGAATTATGGAAAAAAACTTGCTCTCCTCAGAGATCTGACACAGTGAATAATTTCTAACCCAACATCCTAAGTATATGCGCCAGTGTTGTAACCAATGTCAAACTCCATTCAAATCAACCAGGATGTCTGAGTTTCTTGCAGAGCAGACAGCTCTCATGACGATAGGTCATGCCTGGGGTTTCTAATTTATTTCCTCAAAGAATAAATCTTAATCTCAGACAGAAATATGCTGAACTGACCGTTCTGATGCTGTCCTTCACAACATTTCCTATCTTCTCACCTCCTAAATAATAAGTTCTGAGATAACATGGTGTGGTAATAGGACCATAGAATAGTTAATGTAATTAGAGAATTGTGTTTCAAAAAAGAAATCCCAGACTTTACAATCAGAGAGAGCAGAGTTAGAATGCAGGAAGAAACCTAAGTTTATGCAAATGCCAGTGGGTATCTTAATTTCTCTAAGTCCCTATTCTTCCAATGTAATGTGGAATAATAATTGTCAGGTTATAATGTATTCATGAAATCAATAATTACACAATAATTTCTTTAGTCTTATTTGTGTTTCCAGGAGCACCAGTGGACACGATATGAGCGTAGATTCAACTCTCAGTCAGGGGGACTGAATTAACAACATTGGATGGAAATGACCAGACCTCTGATTCAAGTGTGGATTTAGAAATCTTGATCCTGAAGTTACTGACAATCATCATTGCCCTGGCGGGGCTGGCAGGAAATGCTGTTGTCCTCTGGCTCCTGGGCTTCCAGATACAGAAGAATGCTTTCTCGGTCTACATCCTCAACTTAGCTGGCACTGAATTTCTCTATCTCTCTTTCCGATCTATTTACTCTCTCTGGTTTGGGTCATTGACATCTCGAATTTCATCCCCTTTGATATCCTGAACATTGTCTACACCCTGTTGACCTCTACCTATATTGTAGGCCCGAGTATTCTCAGTGCCGTTAGCACTGAGCTGTGCCTTTCTGTCCTGTTATCTCATTTGGCACTGCTGCCACCAGCCAAATAACATTTCAGCTCTTATATGTGCCCTTCTCTGGGCTCTATTCCTTATACTGAGCATCTTGAAACAAAATTACTGTGGTAACTTCCATTTATGTTTGCAATTTGGTTTCATCGTTGCTGCTTGGCTCATTTTCTTACTTGTGCTTCTGTCTGTGACCAGCCTCACCTGGCTGGTTAGATTATGTGTCTCCAAAAGGATGCAGCTGACAAGATTATATGTGACCATCGGGTACACAGTGCTGATCTTTCTCTTCTGCGACCTGCCCTGGGGCATCAACTTCTCCCTCTTAAACTGGATTCACAATAATAATGTATTCTCCTACAAATTTAACAAACCTGCATATATACTAACCTGTGTCAACAGCTGTCCCAAACCCATAATTTACTTCTCTGTTGTCTTCTTTCTGCAGTAGAAGCAGCATCAAAGGCAGAACCTCAGGTTGGTTCTAAAGAACGCTTTGCAGGATGTTCCTGCTGTGGATGGAAGTCAAGGCAGCACTCCCCAGGAGACCTGGAGATGTGTGAAAGCAGGTGTTTGTCCTATTCATAGTCACGGATTCCTCATGCTTGCATGGTTTGAGTCAGTTGTCCCTTCAGTTTGAGAGGGTTTTTTTTTTTTTGGTTTATTCAAACCTGGGTGACTGATATGAAAACCTCTTTCTCCTGAAAAATTTTTAATTTTTGCACCTGTGACACTCTGAGGACAGACTCAAGGGCATTCTAAACCATATCATTCGCCACCATGTCAAGGGAGCTTTAGCAAACATGTGTCTAAGGTGCTTGAAAACCCACTTTGAAAAAATCCTCCCTCAGTAGAAAATAAAAGCAGAACATAAAAATTCTGGTCTCTGAACTTGAGAGGAAGTCAGAGAACATAGTGAACATTCCTAATAACTCTTGAGAAAAGCTCAGAGTAACAGTTCAAACTAGGTCTCCAGGTGGCTCTTTCTTTTTTTTTCTTTTTTTAAAAAATTTTTTTAAGTAGTGAATCATTGTGAGGGTACAGTTACAGATTTACACACTTTCGTGCTTGTGTTTCCCTCATACAAAGTTCGATAACCCATCCATCCACCAGTGTCCATTCTCCACCACCAATGAACCCTTTATCCTTCCCACCCCTCCAGTCCCATGCCCCACCCACCCCACCCCACCTCTGTGGCAGGGTATTCCATTTTGTTCTCTCTCTCCTTTTGGGTGTTGTGGTTTGCGATAGGGGTATTGGGTGGCCACCGTGTTCAGTCTCTAGTCTACTTTCAGGATCCATCTCCCTTCCCGAGCAGAATATCTATCCACATTTTATTTACATCTCTATCTGAGCTGCCTTTCCCCCACTGGACTCTGAGTACAGTTTTCTTCTGCTCTGGACCTTCTGTTCTTCAGAGACACAAGCTCTGTGACATCTAGGTGACTGAGAATGACCCAGTCAAAGAACAGAGGACACCAGGATTTGAGGGACTATGACCCTGAAGTGTATGGTCAGTTATGTCATCTCTCTGGAACAGAAAGCTCTTACTCATGTTCATTAGAGTGTCAGAATGCCTATCATTTGTCAGGGTCTCATGGATCAGTATGATAGATAACAAATGAGTGATTGATGGTTGGGATGAACCACAAGTGTGTGAGGGGGGTTGATGGTGGATAGAAAGAGAAGAGACCACTAGGACAATAATAGTTGGGAAAGATCACACTGGACAAATTTAAAAGTAGGTAAGGGGTATTCTGATAACCTTTCAACATCAATATTGCAAGACACACTGACAAAGAGAAGAGAGAGAGAGAGAGAGAGAGAGGGAGGGAGGGAGGGAGAGAGAGAGAAAATGTGAGAGAGAAAGACAGAAAGTACCTGTCAAAGAGGCAGGCAGGCATGGGGGTTGGGGATGATGGGAAGGAACCTGGGAACACTGGTGCTGAGAAATACACTGGGGGAGGGATGAATGTTGGAATACTGTATGACTGAAATCCAGTCATGAACGGCTTTGTAATGTTCTAAATTTTTTTAAATAAATGAGCAAGGGGAAAATTTAAAAAGCAAGGGAAACTGGAATGACTTGCAAAAATTGCAAAAATGGAACTGTCACCAGTGCAAGCAAGCATCAACAGAAGCATCTTTACTTATCATTATTTGGAAAGTTTTTGTGTTTGAGAGTACTCATTAAACATGCACAATGACTCTGTCTTCTGTGAGCTCAAAAGAAAAGAGACTCCAGTAGGCACCTGCTATTAATGAAGAATATTATTTATTTAAAATTTTAATATTTTAGTGTGGGAAAAGGTATGTAATCAATGAAGAGAGGATTCATTATTTATTTAATCTGCTATATATGAAAGTATAGCTCTTCACTGGGTGCCCCAGGCACCCGTGCCTGCCGGCCCGCATGGCCCCAGGACCCGATCTCAACCCAGCGTCCAGTGGCCAGGGACCCCTGGGCCCCAGCTGCCAAGGCAGATCCTGCACTTCCTGCTTCTTCATCCAGGTGCGCCAGACCCATCATTCAGGGCCAGGAGGGGGCGTGGCCTCTGTGGTAGTGGGTGTGGCCTTCGCTGCAGGGGCGTGGTCTCCCAGAGCAGTGACCGCATATGCAGCTGAAGTTATTTTCCCTTCAATCTTCCGTCTTTCTCATCTCCCGCACTCCTAGCTCCTGTCGTCCTCTCTCAATCTACTGCTGGGCCTCTCTTCTCCCTTTATGTCTCTACCCTTGCTCCTAGGCTACACACAGCCAGGAAGTAAAATCAACATAAGAAAGTCCTTCCTGACTGCCAGCAGGTAAAATACCTCTTAAGGGTTTACTCCATTCCTTAGTCCAAGAGCTTATTCACATCTTAATACTAGTTATTTTTGTATGGACATAGCAAGAGATACATTGAGGCTTGCAAGGCAGCTCTCCTGGCAACATCTTGCCACAGACTCAGACCACAGCACTCAGGCCAGATTAATCATTCCTCACCCTAGCAGGGTCCAAATCTAGTTATCACTGTTTGGATCATGACAGCATTTGTCCATGACCAAGCTATTAACTTATAGTTAAGCATTAGGCACTTTGGCCAGGCCCATCTCAATGCCAGGGTAGCACACAACTCACCGCTTGCCCTGGGTCCTTCTCGTCCCCCGTCAGGACCGTGCTTTGGGGGTGCTAGGAAGTAAGGGCAGCTGAGGCTTAGGTCAAGAGAACAGATGCCCTGGAGGAAAATATCATGTAGAGTCAAATGACTCCCAGGTTACAAAGCATAGCATTTGCTAAGTCTTCCTGTGCCCATACAAAAAGGACATGGCTTTGAATAAACTATGCAAAGCACTCAAGGAGAAAAGAAAAACAATATTTACAAGTCAACAGAACACTAAGAAATAAGCTACAAATAAACACAGAAGAATGGGAGCACTGTGATGGGAGTAACCCAAAAAACCTAAACTACCTGAGGCTATGTTATCCTACACATATCATATGAGATTAATTCTCTATCTGACTCGTTTAAATTTTTTATTGTCATGGCAATAAGTCTTGCATTTTTTTCATGTGTCTCACGGCCATCTGTCTCTATCAGAAAAGTGCCTTATAATTTTTTGGCGTTATTTTCATGGTGTTTGTTCAGGACATTCAGTATTTTAATCAAGACTGTAAGGCTGGAGCAGTTTTCCAATTGGGTGGAAGCTTTTGGTAGTGGATGTGACTGCCAAGGCTTCTGGAAGTAGAGGGGGCAGGGAAGGTAGCCTGTGCCGACCCCAAAAAAACCTGCATAGCAGAATTTTCAACAGATCATATCTTGATGAGGTCTGTCCTGAAATGGTGGAGTCAGGCTGGGGGTATGGCTGTGATTTCCAATTGTGGAAGCAAGTGGCTGCCAGAAGCTCAGTTTGGCCGGGCCCCAGGTCAACCTGCCCCCCTCCGATTTACCCTGGTATGTTCAACCATGCGTGGGTCTGAGCTAACTGCTGCTTTTGGTCTCTTTTGAGATTTATTTAGGGGTCTCTGAAGCAAGACCGGTAGCAGAGCTTACATGATGCGCTGGAGTTGGTTTGTGGGGGTGACTACCAGTGCTTCCATGAGTAGGGGAGAGTCTCCCACCCCAACTCTGAGTAAGCCTGTAGATTTCAGTCACAAAACTTGCATACCAGAATATTCGACAGATTACATCTTGGTGAGGTTTGTACTGAGACAGTGGGTTCAAAATAGGGGTATGGCAGTGATTTTGGATTGTGGAAGTAAGTGAATACTGGGGGCTCTGCATGGGCGGTCAAACGGGACAATCTCGCCCATTTTCGTGGGTCCCTATTGTAGGATAACATAGCCTCAGGTAGTTTAGGTTTATTGGGTTACTCCCGTTACAGTGCTCCTTAGCTTCTTTCTTAGTGTTCTGTTGACTTATAAATAATGTTTTTCTCTTCTCCTTGAGTCCTTTGCATAGTTTATTCAGAGCAAGTACTTTTTGTATGGACACAGGAAGACTTAACTAATGTTATGCTTTTGTAACCTGGGAGTCATTTGACTCTACATGATATTTTCCTCCAGGGCATCTGTTCTCTTGACCTAAGCCTCAGCTGCCCTTACTTCCTAGCATCCCCAAAGCAGGGTCCCGACATGGGACGAGAAGGACCCAGGGCAAGCGGTGAGTTGTGTGCTACCCTGGCATCGAGATGGGCCTGGCCAAAGTGCCTAATGCTTAACTATAAGTTAAGAGCTTGGTCATGGACAAATGCTGTCATGATCCAAACAGTGATAACTAGATTTGGACCCTGCTAGGGTGAGGAATGATTAATCTGGCCTGAGTACTGTGGTCTGAGTCTGTGGCAAGATGTTGCCAGGAGAGCTGCCTTGCAAGCCTCAATGTATCTCTTGCTATGTCCATACAAAAATAACTAGCATTCATATGTGAATAAGTTCTTGGACTAAGGAAAAGAAATAAACCTTAAGAGTCAGGAAGGGCTTTGGAATGCCCTGCCCTCAGGAAGGGCTTTCTTATGTTGATTTTGCTACCTGGCTGGGTGTAGCCTAGAAGGCAAGGTGGGAGAGAGAAGGGGGAGGAGAGACTAGAAAAAGAAGCAGCAGTTGATCCAGAGAGAGGATAGAGCTGGGAGTGCGGGAGATGATAAAGATGGAAGATTGAATAAACGGTAACTAATCAGCAACTAGCTTGGTCCTCGTTCTTCCTTCGCCTTTCCTTGACTGCCGACCATCCCGATCCAGTTAACACATTGCAGTTCCAGGGCACTGAACGTGGGCGGTGAAACAGAGCAACCCGGAGAGCCCTCGAGTGCACTCGCCCCTCGGCGAGCTTTAGTTTTTTACACCCTATGTTCCTGTCTGTAGTACGGTACAGTCTACATGGGCTCGCCCTGATAGCTCAGCCCAGCCCCAACAGTCTACTTACGCACGGATCTCCCATCCAGAAAGAACCCTCCAATAATCATTTACTTAGTGGTCCCTTCTCTATCCCAGCTGCCATTCACTCAGCATGTGAGGCCAACTTCCAAGCCATGTAGTGATCCTCCTGGCCCTGATCCCTTCTATCCATGGGTGTGAGTGTCCCATTCTGCTCCTTTATATTCCACAAATGAGTGCAGTCATTCTATATCTGTCCTTCTCTCTGACTCATTTCATTTAGCACGGTATTCTGCATGTCGATCCACTTATACGCAAATTTTATGATTTCATCTTTTCAAGGACTGGGGCAATAGCAGAGTGGGTAGGCCATTTGCCTTGTATGTGGCTGACCTGGGTTCGAGTCCTCTGTCACTCTCAGAGAGCCCGCAAGCTACCAAGAATATCCCGCCCACAGAGAAGAGCCTGGCAAGTATCCATGGCCTATTCAATATGCCAAAAATAGTAACAACAATTCTCACAATGGAGATGTTACTAGTGCCCGCTCAAGCAAATCGACGAACAGTGGATGACAGTGCTACAGTGCCACAGTGCATCTTTTCCAACAGTTGTATAGTATTCCTTTGTGTATGTCTACACAATGGAGGCTTGTCTTTTTTGTCTCCTAAAAAAATCCTTAGAAACCTGAACCTCCTCCATGTTTGTTGTGGTTCATAATAATGCTCATTATTTTAATTTCATATAATTATTATAATTATAATATTATAATATCATATTATGATTAATGTTCATATTATAATCTCATGTAGTATGATTCACTTTGACTATTTGTTGTAATAGTCTTATTAACATGGAAGGAAAAAAATAGAAGAATAAAGGAGTTGGAATCTGGATAGATGAACATAGGCCCTGGTTTTGGAGCCATACCTAAAGAATTCCAGGTTCCCTGCCACCTCATTTATAGTGAGAGGAGTTTCCATCAAATATCTTTAAATGGGTCAGTTTTTGAGGAAGAATCAAAGTTGTAGAGACCGCAGTTACTCACATTTTCCATTCTCCTCAGAAATATTATTGAGGGTGTGGGAATAGGGCTGACTGATTCTGGATGGTACCAAGCAACTGGGCCCTGTCATCATTGGGCACCTGCTTTGAGGAGGGCACAAGTAAGGCACCGATCCTTGTGTTCTGCCTTTCTTTTCTTCCCCTGGCTGGTTGATAAATGTCACAGAGAGCCACACAGTGTTAACACTTTTTTAAAAGAGGAATGGGAGAGATATGGGTTTCAAGATTCAGGTCAATTTTAGTTCTTATAGTTCATTTGAAACACAGTTACTATTCTTCCTTACAAATTCAAAATCATGAACCGAAAATAATTTGAAAAATAAATATTTATAAATAATTATAAATACCACCATATTTTTTTAAAAAAGGAAATTATACTGCCAATGATGGGTCATTTGAAGTATTATTCCAAAGAAGTTATACAAATGTTATTATCACAACAAAAATGTAAACAATTTAATGGGATGTAGTAAAGAAGAGATCTGTCACCCAGAGAAATTCCCAGAAACTTTCTTTTTGAACAAGCCAACGAAGATAGAATCTTCTGCCTTTATCACCAAATCCATTTGCATATTCTCCATTGATTATGCATCCAGGAGGAAATATCTCTGTGCCTCACAGACTGATTCCCATTTCCTCTGACTCTGGGACAAATAAGGAAAATAAGAGTGAAAAAAAAAACTGTGAGAACAGCCATTTGGAATACTTTCTCCCAGCAAGGTTGTGAGTTTGCAATGAGCAAGGCAAACACCCTACCTGCTGTACTATCTCACTGGCTCCTGAATTTCTGTGTTTCTGGTGCACTCAAGTTACTCTAGTTGCTCCCAGTTTGAGGTCCATGGATGCACCTCAGGACAAAAACACAGCAGTGGCTTTGGAAATAAGCTTGATAAACTTATCTGCTTTGCATTCTTCCTTTTGGTGGCAAGCTGACTTCTGTTGACAGGAAGATTCTATAGAGATTCACCTTGGTTTTGAACCCTTCTCTGCCCCTGAAGAAGACTCCTCAGAAGGAGTGGAAGTTGGTGAGAAGGAGGCTTATCAAGTTTCCCCTGAATATCTGTGGTTTCCTTTTCAAAGACCTGCTGTACAATGACACCCCAATGTCTTTGGTGTCATGACCACTCTTTGCATGTGTCTCAACATTTGATCTGATTAAACCTCTATTCCAGTCTGTGCATCTCCATCCCCATGTGTTATACTTCCAGCTAGTGGTTCTTGTGGATTCTCTCACTGACAGCCGTGTGCCTGGGCAGCACACAGAACAATGGAATTTGAGTCTGTGAAAATTAGAAATAAAGTACATTTTGCTTATCTGAGACTCAGACTCTACTTGATTCTTTTAAATTTTGTGTTATTATGGTAATAAGTCCTTTTAACTTGTTTTCCTTATAAATGCTACAGAAGAATATCAACTCAATAAAATCTACTACTGTCATTTCCAGAAAGAGCAGTTTTTCCACGTTTGCATCAGAATTCTTTTTCTAAGATTATGGATGTGAATAACACTTACATTTGGTTTTGTTTGTCAGTGTAAGCTAGAGAATCATTTTTCTTCCCATATAAGATTTTATGATATGACCAGAAACTTAGATTTTTAAGAGTTGTAATAAAATAAGGTTGTCAATGATATGATAATGCTTTTAAGAAAATTGAATAATATACAAAATAAAACAAGTATGGACAATGAGAAACAGTATAATGTCAGAGTTTTCAATGACTTGTTAATTTAAATTTTTCACAATTGTATTTTTTTCCACTGAAGAATAAAAGTGCAAAGCATTACTTTGCCAGCTGTGGTGACAATGTGGGTTGAGACATTCTCTCACATTTTTCACAGAAGTAAAATTTGACAGAATCAGCAATAAGGGTCATTTAAAATATGTATAAATATATACATATAAAATGTATACAATGCATAGATGTATACATTTTACATGTATAAATCTGTATAAAGACATAAATATGAAGACATAATCATGAAATATAAAATAGGAAACCTTTACCTTATGTTAAGTGCAGAGGTTTTTTTCCTCTTCATTTAGTTTCTATTAGCTTTAGCGCATGTTTCCTTGACTGTACAGTAATGTTTGAGGTTGATGAGGTCTGATATTTTTCTTTGTTTCTATTACTTTTAGTACCAATTTATAAGAATTAGTATTTTGTGTGAGAGAGCAACTCATGGAGAAAGAGTAAGTCCACAGAGATGTATAAAACAGATATAGAACTACTGCATTGGAAATTTTTCCTAGGGTTAAAATGCAACTTATTCCATATTATCCAGATTTACCTTCTGATTGGGCAGAGCGATAGCATAACCGGTAGTATGTTTGCCTTGCACGAGGCTGACCCAGTTTCGATTCCTCTGTCTCTCTCAAGGAACACAACAAGCTATGGAGAGTATCCTGCCCACTTGGCAGAGCCTGGCAAGTTACCCGTGGCATATTCCAAATGCCCAAATCAGTAAAAACAAATCTCACAATGGAGACATTACTGGTGCCAGCTCGAACAACCGATGTACAATGTGATGACAGTGCTACATTACTACCTTCTGATTTTTATAAGTGAGAAATACAAACATGTCCTGAAAACACTCAAAGATTAATGCTAATAGCAAATTTATTCTGTGTGAACACTATACCAAATAGACATTTTACCTATATGCATATGTATATATATATATATATATATATACACCATGAAAATAAATGATGGTTCAGTTATAATATTCAGCTTTAAAAAGTGAGACTATGGTATTTGAAAGACAATGATACAATTTCTGAAAACTGTCTACATTTTGATTGAGTTAGGCCATATTAGTATTTCCTGACTTCTTCAAAGTCTCCTGAGGAGGGCTGCCTTGATTTACATACTCCCCAGGAACATCCTGCAAAGCTCTCTGCAGAATTAGTTTGAGGCTCCTTCTTTGCTGTCTTCTCTGCTGCCTATAAGAGCCAACAAAGAAGTAAATGATGGGATTGGCACAGCTGTTGACACAGGCTAATACATTTGTCACTACAAGTACTATAGCAATGTCCCTGTAAGAAACAGTTGTCATCCAGTGTGAGAGAAAATAACTGATTCCCCAGGGCAGGCCACAGAGGAGGAAGACCAGCACTGTGACCCCGATGGTCACATACAGCCTGGTCAGCTTTATCTTCTGGGAGCCACACAGCAATCTGGCCAGCAGCCCCAGGCTGGACCCAAACCCAAGCACAAAGGAGAAAGACAGCCAAGCAACAATGCTGAAATCAATTAGTCTACACAAATACTCATCATATTCTCCAAACAGCAAACCACAGATCTGCATTCTCAGAATGGTCAGGATCAGGGACAGCACCCAGAGCAGGGCACACATGACAGATGACATGTGTTTTGGGCGGTGGCAACGATACCAGATGGGCGTTAGGACAGACAGGCAGTGCTCAGTGTTAATTGCAGTGAGAATATTCAGGCTTGCAATATAGGGAAAAACAAATGCTAGGAAAAAAACTATTAAGAGGTTTCTGGGGTATATTTCACTATATCTGATCAAATGCATTATGGAGGATACCATGTGGGTGCATAGACAGACAAAATCAGCTCCTGCCAAGTTGAGGATATAGACAGAGAAAGCATTCCTCTTCATGTGGAAAGCCAGGAGCCAGAGCACTACAGCATTTCCTGCCAGCCCCAGCAGGGAAATGATGAATTCCAGAATTCCTGAGATCAGCAAAGCCATGTCAAGTTGTCTATAAAAGTCAAATAAATCCTGCCACATGCTTTCAATCTCCCAAGGTGCGACAGTTACATCCATGTTCAGAAACTCTCTGCTGATGTTCCTGGAAACACAAATGAGAAAGAATTTTCAGTATGATCACGGATCCCCATGGTCATACAGGTACCTAAGACCAGAGAAAAGCAACTTAGACAGTTTAAGCAGGTCACACAGCTTTCACATGCTTTATTTAGACTCTGCCTGATCTTTCTGAAAAGCTTAGGATTTCTCTACTGAATCACAACTTTTCACAGACATGAAATGTTCTCAGGTCTTAATTTTCCCACTAATTTCCTAGGCCATGTCCCATCACACAGTGTCTGCAGAGGATTTTCCTTACAGTCTGTGAGGGGCAGCAGTGAGACTCTAAGGCCATCTTCTTCTGCTCTGGGCTTTCTGTTCTTCAGAGGCACGAATTATGTGACATCTCAGTGACTGAACATCACCCCGTCGCAGAAAACAGGACCCCAGGATATAAAGGAATATGACCCTGTAGTAGAAGGTCTGTTAAGGCCCATATGTCAGCTCTCTAAAAACAGAAAGCTCTTACTCATGTTCATTAGTATGTCCCAATGCCTCCATTTGTCAGGTCACAATGGGTCATTAGGATATAGATAACAAATGAGTGACAGATGGTTGGAACTAACCACAAATGTGTGTAAAGATGGGGTGGGTAAGATAGGGAAGAGGCCACTATGAAAATTATAACTGGGAATGGTCATGCTGGACAAAATTGGCAAGATTGGATGGTTAAAAGTAGGTAATGGACATTCTTGATAACCTTTCAGTATCAATGTTGCAAACCAAAATGCCCAAATGGGAAGAGAGAGAGAGAGAGGGAGAGAGAGAGAGAGAGAGAGAGAGAGAGAGAGAGAGAGAGAGAGAGAGAGAGAGAGAGAGAGAGAGAGAGAGAGAGAGAAATGGATGGAAGGGTGGAGGGATGGCAAGGAAACTGGGACCATTGGTGGTGGAAAAAGTACACTAGTGAAGGGATGGGTGTTGGAATACTGTATGACAAAAATCTAATCATGATAAACACCATAATGCCCTAAAAATGAAAAAATATAGGGAAAAGAAACGAAAGGAAAAAATTAAAAATCAGACATGTAAAGAAGTATTTTTACTTATCCTTATTGAAAAGTTTTCATGTCTGACAGCATTCATTAAACATGCACAATGACTAGTTCTGTCTTCTGTGAGCTTAAAAGACAAGATAATCTAGTAGGTACCTGCTAATAATATTGGAAATTGTTTATCATAATAAATAAAAACTCAATGAAATTTTAATATTTTAGTATGAAAAAGGTCATTCAAGCAATGGAGAGAGTCAGGAGTGGGGCTGAATGAGAGACTTCATTATTTACTTCTGAAAGTATAGAAGACAGTAAGATTTGTAATTTTTTGGTATGCAATTCTATAGAGAATTCTTAGACAACTGTGGTAGGATATTGATTTTTAGGGATTTTTATGTTAATGTTTGTGGCACACGTGGTGATTCTCAGGAGTTACTCCTGGCTAAGTATACAAAAATTACTCCTGAACATGCTCTGAGGTCAATATGGGATGCTGGGGATGGAACCTGGGCTGGACCATGGAAAGAAATGCCTGCTGTGTACTTTCACTGGGCCCCATGGAGATTGGATATTGCTCAGGTGCCTTTTACCAGAGTGACTTGTGATTAAAACACAAATGTTCATTTGAACTTCAACTTGGAAAAAGTTGTCAAATCAAGGTGAAGAAGAGCTTCTGGTTTAGTGCTACTAAAGAAAAAAACTCTCTCTGGGTCTTGTTTTTTTAATTTTTATTAGTGAATCACCATGGGGTAAGTTACAAACTTATGAACTTTCATGTTTGTATTTGGTTTACATCCCTCCACCAGTGCCCATTCTCCTCTACCAGTGATCCCAGTATCCCTCCCACCTCCCCCATTCCAACCCCCACCACCCCATCGTGCCTCTGGGGCAGGGCATTCCCTTTTGTTCTCTCTTCTGTTGGATGTTGTAATTTGCAAGAGAGGTATTGAGTGGCCATCATGTTCGGTCTATAGTCCACTTTCAGCATGCAGCTTTCAACCCGAGTGAGTCCTCCCAACATTCTCTACTAAGTGTTCCCTTATCTGTCTCTGCTGCCTTTTCCCCCAGCATGTGAGGACAGTTTCCAAACTGTGGGGCAGACCTCCTGCTTCTTATCTCTACTACTCTTGGGTGTTAGTGTCCCATCCTGCTACTTTATAATCCACATATGAGTGTGATCTTTCTATGTCTGTCTCTTTATGACTCATTTCACTCAACATGATACTTTCCATGTTGATCCACTTATATGCAAATTTCATAACTTCATCTTTTCTAACAGCTGCATAGTATTGCATTGTGTAGATGTACTAAAGTTTCTTTAACCATTCATCACTTTTGGGGCATTCCAGTTTAGTCCAGATTTTGTCCCTGGGTCTTTTTAAGAAAACATTAAGTTAACAGAACAAAATTTGTGACACTGAGAGGCTGACAGGAACGTGAAATAGAGAGCCTTTTTGGTCATGGAATTACACTGAAATCCAGCAGGTGGGTGTGGTGAGTGAGATACCTATGTAAAGCAATAAAATTAACCCTTAAACTTCATATCAAAGTTATTGAGACCATTCAAATATAATATAAAAAGAATGAAACTGCTAAGTAAATACTATCATTTCTATATAGAGTAAAGAAAATAGAAGCACAAAGGGTTTGAGTGGTAGGTAGGTACCTGTTTGCATGCATACAATTGGTATAGTGCTGTTCTGAATATCTAGGTCTCAGTCAGTTACTTTTCCTTTACCAAATCTACAGATCCACTTGTAGAGTGGAATGGCACCTACCTAAAGAGAAGTGAGAAAAAGATTGCAGTAACGCTTCTACAGATCCCAGGAGGAATATATTGATTTGGGATTTTTTTTGTATAGCCTGGGTTATATAATTTCAAAGGTTAATGATACTTTGTAAAAAAAAAACCAAGGAGAAAGCGTTTAACATTTAAAGAAAATTTTAACATTCCAGCATCACACAAGCACAGTAGTTTCACTTCCTTCCATCATTGACTCAGTGTCCCTACCCCTCCATCTTCTTCCTCCCTTATCTCCTCAGCTTTATATGTTTTTGTACTGAAGTCCAGTTATCAGTTTCTGTTGGTCTTGGGCATTTGTATCCCTGACATTATTTCTTTATATGAGACAGATTATTCTATATATTTGCCTCTCTCCTAACTTCACATAATATAAGATCCATCCACATAGCAAGCAATGAATTGTATGTTAATTGAGGCCTCCAAGAACAATGCTCAAAGGCACAACTCACTTGCTACTAGAAAATACAACCTTTGTTCTATCAAGCAAAAGACTAAAATTATAGGAAGACACTCTTCTGCCCTATCCCCACAGTGAAAGGAAGACACATTTTCCTAGATATGATGAATAAACCATCAAGTATGTCTCGGGTCTTGCAGTTTTGGTGGGCAGACAAGAGGAGGTAAAGTATAGACCTATTTCCATCCATCGGGGCCCATGTCCTATTCATACATGTCATTGAACACAAATTTCAATTGTAATAAGTGCAGGTCCTTTTTGACTTTTGACAAAAATCTTAGAAACTCAAACCTTTTCATTTTGTTGTGGCTTACAATATGCTCATTTTTATAATCTCCTCATGTAGCATTGTTCACTCTATTTATTGTAATAGCCTTACTAACACAGAAGAAGACAAATTATGGAGAATAAATGAGTTGGGATCTGGGTAGGTCAACATAGACCTTGGTCCAGAAGCCACGCCTAAGGAATTCCAGGTTTTCTGCCTCATCATTTATAATGAGAGGAGTTTCCATTCAGTGTCTCTGAAGGGATAGATTCTGAGAAGAATCAGGTTATAGGTACGCCACAGAAATATTACTGAGGGTGTGGGAGCAGAACTGCCTGATTCTCCATGGTACCAAGCAATTGGTCCCTGTCCACACTGGGCACCTCCTTTGAACAGAGGAGAGGTTAGGCACTGACACCTTGCATTCTTCCTTTCCTTTCTTCCCATAGTTGGTGGCTACATGTCACAGAAAACCACATAATTTTAATGAAATTCTTTAACTTTTTTTTTTTTTCTTTTTGGGTAACACCTGGTGATGCACAGGTGTTACTCCTGGTTCTACACTCAGGAATTACTCCTGGCAGCGCTCAGGGGACCATATGGGATGCTGGGATTCGAACCTGGGTTGGCCGCATGCAAGGCAAACGCCCTACCCGCTGTGCTATCGCTCCAGCCCCTAAATTCTTTAACTTTTCAATTCTTGCCTAAAATTCAAAATATGCGAAAAAGGGAGAAGCATGCTAAAGGGAGAAGTCATGTTTTCAAGACTTTAGCTATAGGTCAGTTTTAGCTATTATAGTTCATTTAAACCACATTTGTTATTCTTTCTTCAAAAATCAAAATCACAAACACAAATAATTACAAATATTTACTACCACCATATTTTTAAATAAAAGAGTGTTTGTATTGGGTATGATTTTTTATAATAGCAAGAAATGAGAGATGATAAATCATTTTAAATAAATTATACAGATGGAGATTGTAAAAAACTAAAGCTAGCAGAGGGGGGCGCGCGCACTCGCTGGCTCTCTGGGCGGCTCTGTCTCACCGCCCACGTTCGGTACCCCGGAATCGCTGTGTGTGCCGTAGGTCAAGGGCAGGCGATGGAAGGAAGAAAGCCAAACTGTTGCTCCATCGGTTTATTTCATTTCCATCTCCATTCTCCTCTGATTCTCCTCCTGCTTCTTTCTCCCCCATCCTACTTCATTCTCTCTCTCTCGATCTGTGATTCTGGCCCCCAACCCACTCTTACAGCCTAGTTAAATCTCCCCAGCATGAGGGGGTTGGGGCATACACTTAGGTGTGGTCAGCAATAGGGTAAGGTTCTTTTCCCTCAGGGGATGCTTCTCCTAAGACTTAATTCTCTTTCAGCTGGAGGATCCACCCAAGGGCGGAGTCCCATGAATGTGTTTCTCTTCTCCTCAGCCAGCAAACATATAAGAATTCATAATATTAATCATTTTGTATGGACACAATAAGAGATGCATTAAAGCTTATAGAATTGCTCTCTTGGGGCCATCTCAATCTCAGACTACAGTGCTCAGGCCAGAACAGTCTTTCCTATCCCTAGCAGGGTCCTAGTCTCATCATTACTTTTGGATCATGACAGCATTTGTCTATGATCAAGCTCTTAACTTATAGTAAAGAATTAGGCACTTTGGCCAGGCCCATCTCGATGCCAGGGTAGCACATAATTCACCACTTGCCCTGGATCCTTCCTGTCCCTCATCAGGACCCCGCTTTTTGGGGTGCTAGGAACTGAGGGCAACTGAGGCTTAAGTGGAGAAAGCAGATGCCTGGGAGGGAATAATATTCGAGGCCAATTAAGTCTTAAGTTATAAAAACATAATATTGTCTTCTTGTGTCTATACAAAAAAGACATAGCTTTAAAGTAAATTATTCAAAAGGCATAAAGAGGAGAGAAAGGCAATGTTATAATATTCAGTGTCCTAGGAAGTTCTGACCTTACCAATTAACAGAGTTTGATTAGAGGAAGAGCAGACAAACTGGTAGAAGTGGTTACAGATAAACAAAGGAATGGGAGTGACTCGGGAGCACTTTGATGGGTGTGACTGATAAACCTAAGCTCCTTGGGCAAGGGGAGCAAGGACGAACCAAAATCAGGCCTAACATATTTAGAGCTATCTTCCAACAGGAGATATGACAAGCAAAAAAAAAAAAATAAGGCAAACAATTATATGGAATGTGGTGAATAAGGTGCTGGAGTGATAGCACAGCGGTAGGGCGTTCGCCTTTCTCGAGGCTGACCAGTGTTCGATTCCTCCGCCTCTCTCGGAGACCATGGCAAGCTACCAAGAGTATCGCACCCCCATGGCAGTCTGGCAAGCTACCCGTGGCGTATTTGATATGCCAAAAAGAGTAACAATAAGTCTCACAATGGAGACGTTACTGGTGCCCGCTCGAACAAACCTATAAGCAATGGGATCACAGTGACAGAGACAGTGACAGTGGTGAATAAGAAATCCATCACACAGAGACACAACCCAGAAACTATCATCTGACAAGCATACTTCAGAAGATAGAATACTCTGCCTTCATCAACAAATCCTATTTGCATATTCTCCATAGATTATGCTTCAAAGAAAAATATCTCTATCTCACAGAAGGATTTCCATTTCCTGTGATCTGGTGCATCCAGGGAAATAAGATGTCAAAAAATTGTGAGGACAGCAACTTGAAATACTTTCTCCCTGCCAGGCTGTGAGTTAGTAGTGACACAGGTCAGCAGTGGGCAAGGCAGACACCATAACTGCTGTCCTTTCTCCCTAGCATCTGAATTTCTGTCTTTTCTTACCATACTCATATGGCTTCAGTTTGATATTCATGGATGTATGTGACTTAGGACAAAACACAGCAGTGCTGGGGGCTGGAGCAATAGCACAGCGGGTAGGGCGTTTGCCTTGCACGCGGCCGACCCAGGTTCTAATCCCAGCATCCCATATGGTCCCCTGAGCACCGCCAGGGGTAATTCCTGAGTGAAGAGCCAGGAGTAACCCTTGTGCATCGCTGGGTGTGACCCAAAAACCAAAAAAAAAAAAAACCAACACAGCAGTGCTTTGGAAATAAGCTTGATAAACTTACCTGCTTTGCATTCTTCCTTTGGTGGCAAGCTAACTCCTCTTGACAGGAAGAGTTTGCAGAGATTCACTTTCGTTTTGAGCCCTTCTCTGCCGCACAGAAGACACCTTTGTCAGAGTGGGAGTTGGTGAGAAGGAGGCTTATCAAGTTTAGCAGGAGCTCTTGTCTGTTCAGAGACCTGCTGTCAAATGAGAAAACAATGTCTTTGGTGTCATGACCTCTCTGGGGAAGTGACGCAACATTAGATCTGATAAAACCTCCATTTCAGTCTGTGCATCTCCATACCTATGTGGTACACTTCCTTGCAAGTATTTCTAGTGGATTGTCTCATTGACAGCCACGTGCCTGGGCAGCAACAGAAAGCAATGTAAGCTGGCCCTGTAAAGATTTATAATTAGGAATAAAATGCACTTTCCTCACCTGAGACTCATCTGTCTCCTTTAAATTGTGTGTTATCATGGCAATAAGTCATGTAGTTTCTATTTTTCCTTACAATTATTTACGGAAATATATCAACTTATATATAATCTGCTGATTCTATTTCTGGAGAGCAGCAGTTTGGTTCACTTTTGCATCTAAATTCATTTGCTATGATTACCTATTTGAAGAACATGTATATATTTCCTTTAATTTGTCAACTGAACCAAGGAATTAATTTTATCCAATAAGATTTTAGGATATGGCAGGAAATTAAAATTTTTGGGGGTTGGGTCTTAAATTTATTTGTGAGTAATATGGTAATAATTTCAAGTAAAATTGAGTAATTTGCAAAATAAGCCAAGTATGGACAACCAGAAATGATGCAGAACCACAGGTTCCAATGACTTAAATGCAAATTAAAATTACTCAGAATTGTATTTTTCCTTCCTAAAGAATAAGAGTGCAAAACATTTCTTTATCAGCTGTGGTAACAGTGTGGGATGACACATATGTACACATTTTTGATGGATGTTAAGTTAAGGATCACCAAAGTAGGGACATTAAAAATATGTATAAAGACATATAAATGTCATACATTTTCCCCCTTAGTTGAGGAGTGGACGAGGAGTTCACTGGGGCAGTGTGCTCCAAGCCCCACATAGAGCTAGGCTTCGATATTTGTAAAGGTCAATAATGACTGGAGAAGAGAGAGATCATACATTCTGACCTACATTTCCTTCTCAAGGCTAAATTGGAATAATGGCAGCTGACCCAAAAACATTTCAAAATGAAGAGAATTCCTCCATAAAGGGGGTTCACACTCACAGCAGGGCAATTGGGATTTTCAAGGGGGGCTTCCTTAATCTACCTATTTCCATCAGATTCCCCTAGATTTCACCACGTTTAATTCTTAAAGAGAAAATGGTCAAAGTTCCATCCACTTGAGCTGCTTCCTGCTGACACAGGGACGCTAACCCTGCCTGCACAAGGGATGAAATCTCAAGCTACCTTGATTTTTAATGAGCCCCAAGCAATGAATTTGAAAGATCAGATCAATTAGGTTAAGGAACGCTACTTTAAAAGGACCAAACCTTGGAGACAGATAACAAATGAGAAATGCTCAAATGCTCAGGGTAGCAGAACTAATGATCAATAGCACAGGAAGCAGAGTTCTGATTTACTTCCTTCTTACTACTCTGTCCATTCCTTTCACTAACATTTCACTGCATTAGTCCAGATGTCAGTAATTTTCAGCTCCCCTGATACACCTTGTTCCAATGCCCATTCTTCCTCTTCTGCAGAGTGTTCTAGCTTAGAGGAAATGTTCTCTAAATGGGGTATTAATCCCATGATGTAACAATAATTGAGAGCTGGTAAAAAACTCTGTTCTCTCTATATGTATTAACTAAGTATGAATACTTAGAACCAGTTTAGATGTCCACTATCAGAACCTTAGACAATTGACAGGCTGGAGGAAAGCAATTCATCCTGCCCTTTGGGCTAAGATCTCCCCTGGTAAAGGTTTGGCTTCCACTTTTCTGGCCAGACTGGTGGAAACCTGTTCAAAATTAAGTTTCTTTGTAGACAACACAGCTTACTTACTAAATTACCCAATTATCCAATCACCTTTGTAGAACTAGAATCTAATTCTTGTAGAAACAAGGTTCTCTCTCCTCCTTCATCTTACATTTGCCAGACAGCTTAACAAACCTGACTTGTTCTTCTGCATCAGCAGAGCAAGATAGAAGAACTCTCCATTTGGGGTACCCTGTTACTTACTGAGAAGTCCTGTGGATTGGTCAAAGACAGAGCAGGAGACACCCCAATAACGGTATTCCGTGTTTTGCCTCACATCAGGCCTATGTCAGGCTCAACCCTAGATGTGAAGATCAGGTCCCACAATGAACTAGATATAGAGCCTTCAGGTTGAAATGGGTATGACCTCTAACCTCCATAGAACTGTACTGGCAGTCAGGAATCCATCCCATCTCTTCTTTAGAACTGGGAGATATTTCAGCCTTCAGTATTTGACACTGTGGGTGGGGCCTGGGCTGAGTCTGTCATTGCAGATTTCCAGCTTCCTCATTTTCCACGGCACAGACGATGTCCAATCCTTCCTTAAGCAGGCCTGCCTTTAAGGTCTGTCCCTGTCATTTAGACCAGTCCCCTGACTCTTTCCCTGGAAAAGGACTTTTGGGGTGCCACAGCTGGTTTTCCTGTCAGCACCAGGGTTAGACCCTATTGCACAGAGGAAAGGCTTTTGTCTGCATTCATGCAAACATGCATAGTGCCTTAATGCTTCATGGCACTGAGGAGAAAAAAGCACATATTTCATCCTCACTCACAATGAGATATACCTGTTTGCTATGGGTCCTAGTCAGAAGAAGCATTGAGTTCTGTAGAAACAGAATATACAGTTTAGCAACATCATGTCTAATTCACTTAGTTCCATGTTGAAAACCTTGATTTCTAATGATCTAAGAGCATATAACAGGAGTCAGGAAACTAGACCAATTCTGCAGATAATTTAAAGAATTTCTTATAACAATAGTTTGCTCACAGTTTTCTTTATGGCTTTATCTGCCACGAAATTTGTAAAGAAGTTGCTAATCACTATCTTGTTTATCATAAGTGAACTATACTCTGCAGTACTCTTTCAAAAGCATTACTTTGGTGTTATGTTTTTGTTTTTAGATATTCAGAAGGTTTCGAGGGTCTGGTGCCACCAGCAGGTCAACCTGTACCTTGGGGCAAGTGCATCAGCAGCCTGATGGTGCCTTCAGACTTCCAGGTACCCCAAAGTTGCTGCTGTGCATTTGGCCAGATCCCAACAACTTGGGGCCAATTTTACCAAGAATTTAGACAGCCAAAAGTTATGTATGTGGGAGACACACCCATAAGTCACCTCCAGCTCAGCTATATAAGCTCAAAGCCTCCTTCCCTCTCGGAGAGCCTGGCAAGCTACCGAAGATATCCCGCCCGTATGGGAGAGCCTGTAAAGCCACCCATGATGTCTTCAATATGCGCAAAACAGTAACAACACCGTGGTCTTCATGTTTCTGGAATAAGCAGATGCCATTGGGCTACACTAGCATGCGACAGGGACTAATGGAGACGTTACT
The DNA here is from genome assembly GCF_027595985.1 of Sorex araneus. Lineage (NCBI taxonomy): Eukaryota > Metazoa > Chordata > Mammalia > Eulipotyphla > Soricidae > Sorex > Sorex araneus. Next base: position 121,476,408 of record NC_073307.1, read on the forward strand.
GGCTCCCGCTCGAGCAATCGATTAACAACAGGATGACAGTGATACAGTGACAGTGATTCAGAAGGTTTACAATGCTAACAAAGATCTTATAACATAATATCTACTTGGTAAAAGTTCACTTTACACTAGAAACTTTATCTTTAGAATTCCAATTTCTAGGGAAACAGATATAAAAAATTAAAAATCTCACAGAAAATGGGATAGTTATTCCTCATTTAAAAATAGGCTTGGGCGGCTCATAGCCATGAGGAAGTCACACACTTCCTCATATTTAAAAACCACTAAAGCCTGTAGCGGCTTGAATTTCAAAAGTGACTTTTTTTTTTTAGTACAAGAAAGCTGGTCTGGAACCTCAGCAAGAAAAGTAAATATCTTTAACTTTTATCAAGGCACAATTCTTGGTTTCAGTAGCTCCTGAAATTTTGGTTACCAACAATCTCAAAAATAAAATATTGGTAGGGTATGAATTTTGCAACTAATTCTATAATTTTAGAAACTCACATTTTTAATCCATTACTCTTTAAACTTCTTCTTATGTACCACATTAATTTCAACTCACATTCCAATAATCCAATGCAAATGCAAATATACATCAACATATCAGCATAAGAAAACCCTCAAACCATCTATTTATGAGATGTAAGAAAAGCTACTTTGACTTAATTTTAAAGGTTCTTAATTATTTCAAATCATAAAGTTTTTACACCAGATACTTTAACAATTTCACAATTCAAACATGCTTTCAGACACAGAAAGAGGCCATTGGTACTCACCAAACTTTCAAATAGCAACATTAGAAAATAGACTGTCAATGTTTATGAAAGCATGAAAAAACTTTGTTTTGATGTAGCCTGATTTTATCTTTGCACTGTCTCAAAACACTCTTGTTTATTTTTGGGTTTTTTTGTTTTGTTTTGTTTAACCAGGCAGGGGTCTCTCAACCAGTTCCTGCCAGACCAAGATGTAAGAGGTCTGGTCTGGGTGTCCTGGTCCTGGCCAGAAAACTTTACCTTTAACTTTTCAGAATGGTCCCCAGAGCAAAAATACCTTTCACTAGCCAGCTAATGTTGAAGGCTGCAGAACAAAGAGTTATCAGTTTACCTCTCTTCACCTCTACCGAGAGGTTGCTGCCCCTGGATCTGAAATAACTGAAATGGTCAGTCACAAGGGAAGCTAGGGTCCATTGATCCTGAGTCATGATTAGATGGTGAATTGGGGGCCAAAGACAAAAAGATTCACTAGAAACAGGACAAAAAGACAACACAAAAATATATCACTCACTCAAACAACAAATACACAACATCCGTAAAAGACTTCTTGACAATGCGCGCTCCAGATTCAGATTCAGATTCAGGCACCCCGAGTTTCCTTACCAAACGGAGTCCTCCAGTCTTGGGACCTTTCAGGAGTAGTGGGGATATCTCCCACACTACCAACCAGGGACTTTCCTGCACGTCTGCCTGGGCACTCTGCCAGTCTCCCAGAGCGAGCCCTTCTGCTAGTCCTCCTGACTAGCGTCCTGCGGGTTTTCTAGGGAACAAAGATCTGGTTAATCCGGTTTTTCTAAATCAGGCAAACCTGAATAAAGTTGCTATATCGTATGTGGAGAGATCTGAACTGCTGGGGTTCCCTTCTCATGTACCAGATGTTGTGTCTGAGTTTCAGATCCCCAATTGTGGAGTGATCAAGTCCACACACGAAAATGCAAAAGCAAAGGAACTTTATTACTAGCTCGAACCAGCACTAGCTTGAGCCAGGGTCCAAGTATCATCAAATACAGTGGAATCTTAACACGGATCCAGACTCCAACTCACAAGCAATTTATACAGGGTTCAGTTAAGAAGTCGTTTATATACTGGTCTATTTTTAGCATTGCCCTATTCCAACAGTGGTCAGTAATTAAACAACAGGTACCAGTAACAGTTTGGGGTTCTTTCCAACAAGGGTGTGGCAACCCTTCATAAATAGACAGATCCAAGTGCCCAGTTTCTAATCTAGGTGAATTATTCAACTGGGAGTTTACCAGAAACTGCAGTCCAGCTCTGGGGAAACAGAAACTGAGGCCTAGTTGAGACTTAATGTTAGCTGCAGCCTGTCATGGCATCAGTTTGGCTCTCACATTCAAGAACAGCTAATTTTGTGTTTCTGGCATTGTTCTGAGAGCAAAAATAAAGAAAATGCATCATAATCTTTGACTTAGGCTGTAGTATGAAAGTAGCATGGAAAACATAATGGTAGCACTATAGCATTGCCATCCATTTGTTCATAGATTTGCTCGAGGGGTCACCAGTAACATCTATATTGTGAGACTTGTTGCTACTATTTCAAATACGCCTGGGGTAGCCTGTGAAGCTCTGCCATGTGGGCGGGATACTCTCTGTAGCTTGCCAGCCTCTCTGAGAAGGATGGAGGAAGGAATCGAACCCAGGTCAGCCATGTGCAAGGCAAACGCCCTACCTGCTGTGCTATCGCTCCTCACACCCAGACCAAAGGGTTAAAAATAAGCCTAATGTCAGAAAATAGGGCCATAAAATGAACAGAAACTATCAAAGAAGAAATCCGGATGGCCAAAAGGCACATAAAAAACTGTTCTTCATCACTAATCATCAGGGAGATGCGAAGCAAAACAACAATGAGATATTATCTCACACCACAGAGCCTGGCACACATCCAAAAGAAGAAAAACAACTGGTGTGGGAGTGGCAGTGGAGAGAAGAGGACTCTCCTTCACTGATTGTGGGAATGCCCACTGGAAAACAATATGGACATTTTTCAAAAACTTAGAAATTGAGCTCCCACTTGACCCAGCAATGCCACTTCTGGAAACATACTCCACAGATGCAAAAAAGTAGAGTAGAAGTGACATCTTCACTTGTATTTACAATAGCCAGAATCTGGAAAAAACCCAAGAACAGATGATTGGTTAAAGAAACTTTGGTACATCTACACAATGAAATACTATGCAGCTGTTAGAAAAGATAAAGTTATGAAATTTTCATATAAGTGGATCAACATGGAGAATATCATGCTAAGTGAAATGAGTTGGAAATAGAGGGACAGACATAGAATGACTGCACTCATTTATGGAATATAAAGTAACATAATTGGAGACTAACACCTAAGGACAGTAGAAATCAGGGTCAGGATTATTATCCCCCCCTTGGAAGCTGATCTCATGCTCTGGGGGAAAAGGTAGAAGGGATGGAGAAAGGAGCACTAAGTAAATGATGGTTGGAGGAAGTGGATGGTAGATGCATGCTGAAAGTAGACCATGGAATAATAATAATGGTCGCTTGGTACCTGTATTGCAAAATATAACACTCAGAAGGACAGAGAAAGTAAGAGGGAACGTGCCTTCCATGGAGGGAAGGGGACATGGGAAGTGTGGGGGTGGGCGGAGGGATAATGGAAACATTGGTGGTGGAGAATGGGCACTGATGGAGGGATGAGTATTTGAAAAATACTAAGCCTAACAGAAATAAAATTATACATATATGTGTGTGACTAATTTTTATTATTTTATTATATTTTATTAGACATTATGGTACCATGATGCACACAGTTATTCTTAGCAGAGATTAGGGATGCAGTGCTTCAATGCAGTCCCACCGGCAGTGCTGACTTCCTCAACTGTTGTTCCCATGTTTTCTCCAATCTTCCAATCTGCGTTATTGACAGGCACTTTTCTAAATTTGATTGTTGGAGTTTTGATTTCATAATTACTGTCCTGTTGGCTCTGAAGTGTAAATAAATACACATATCCCATGTTGGTACGAACAATGTGCTCAAAGCCTGGAACCAATCTCCTGTTCCGTCCCATTCCTCTAGGTTTATCCCCCCTCATTTTTTCCCTTTCCTGTCCCTGTCATTTCTGTATTCAGTGGTCAAGGATAGTCTGGGTATCCCCTCTGTGATACCAGGTATTCCCTCCTCCTGTTATTTTTTTAAAGACCACAGATAACTAATGTCATCTAGTATTTGTCACTTCCTTTACATGGTATACTCCAGTTCTATCCAATTTGTGGCAAAATGCATGATATCTTCATTCCTTGCAGCTTCAGTGTATAAACTCTATATATAATCTATCATACTTTCATTATTCATTCATCTGCTCTTGGACACCTAGGTTAATTTCACATCCCAGTGTAATATCACCTCTGCCCATGGTAACTCTGTATTTAGTTCTCTGAGAAAAGTCCATACTGTTTTCCTTAGGCTTAAAGTAGTTGAACCAGCCATGGAGATGAGTTCATTTTTCAATGAATCCCCAACCACTGTCTATCTCCTTCAAAGAAGTGCCTTTCATTTTCTCTCCAGACTTTTGGATAGGGCTTTTGCATTATTTTCTGTTGTTAATCTGTGTGCTTTATATATCTAAAATAGGAAACCTGTATCTGATGTTGTTGAAGGCACATGTGTCTTCCTGTTCATTTAGTGTCTATTAGTTTCAGCCCATGTTTCCTTAGCTGTATAGAAATCTTTGAGTATGATGAGGTCCCATAGGATTACTTTTGTTTCTCTTATCTTGAGTACCTAATTCATAGGAAATGGGGTTTGGTACAAGAGAGCAACATATGGAAAACAGAAAGTCCAGAGCACTGACACCATGTAGTAGATGTAACAAACAAATATAGAACCACCATATAGTAGATGTAACAATCAGATATAGGAAAGACAATTGAAATTACTCCTAGAGTTCCATATGCAACTTCTTTCTTATTAGCCAGATTTCCCTTCTGGTTGCTTATCTGTGAGAAATATAAACATGTCCTACAAACAATAAAAGATAGATTTTAATAATAATTTTATTCTGCATGAACACTAGACAAAAATAGCCTTTCTTCTTACATATACAGATAATGAAAATTAATAGTGACTCCATATACAAAGAAATACAATTTAGTTTTAAAAAGTGAGAAATGCCAGATATTTGAAATGCAATGCCAAAATTTCTGGAAAAATGACATTGTGATTTACTTTGACACATGAGTATTCCCTGACATCTCCAGACTCTCCTGAGGAGGGCTGCCTTGACTTCCATCCTCATCAGGAATAGATCTGCAAAGCCCCCAAATCACGTTATACTTGTATTAATGTATCATTTAGAAATCATTCCAGAGCCTGGAGCAATGGCACAGCGGCTGACCTGGGTTTGATTCTCAGCATCCCATATGGTCCCCCCAGTACGACCAGGAGTAATTCCTGAGTAAAGAGCCAGGAGTAACCCCTGTGTATTGCTGGGTATGACCCAAAAGCAAAAAAAAAAAAAGAGAACTCATTCCAAATAAGTTATATTAATGGAGATATAAGAAGAAAAAAATAAAGAAAACAATTTGATGGAATGTAGAGTATAAGAGATCCATCATCCAAATAATGTCCCAGACAGTCAGTTCTCTGAACATGCTAAAGAAGACAGAATCTTCTGCCTTTACCACCAAATTTCATTCATATATTCTATACTGATTATGTATCCAGAAGGAAATACCACTATGTCTTAAAGATGGATGCCCATTTCCTCTGACTCTGCTGATCCAGGAAAATGAGACATGAAAATATCGTGAGGACAGCAATTTGAAGTGCTTTCTGCCTGCCAGGTTGTGAGTTTGCTGCCACACAGGTAGGTAATGAGCAAAGCAAACACTACCTACAAAACCATCTCACTGGCCCCTGACTTTGTATCTTTTCTTGTTTCACTCCTTTGTATACAGTGTGAGGTTCATGGATGTGTTTTAGGACAAAAACACATAAATGGCTTTGGAAATGTGCTTGATAAGCTTACCTCCTTCTTGTTTTTCCTTTGTGGAAAGCTAAGTCCTGTTGAGAGGAAGTGTCTAAAGAGATTCATCTTTGTTTTGAAAATTCTCTGCCCCTCAGACAAGCCCTCAGAAGGAATGGAAGTTGCTAAGAGGAAGGCTTATCAAGTTTCCCAAGAGCTCCCATGAGTTCCTGTTCAGGGACCTGATGTCAACTGAGACCACAATGTCTTTGGTGTCCTGACCACTCTGGGGATGTGTCTCAACATTAGATCAAACCTCTACCTCACGTTGTTCATCTCAACTGTCATCCGGAACACTTCCCTCCTAGTGGTTTTTGTGGATTCTCTCACTGACACCCTTGTGTGAACAGCAACAGAAAGCACCGTGAATTGTCTCTATGGAGGCTTATAATTAGGAATAAACTGCACGTTCCTTCTCTGATATTCATTCTCTGACTTGTTTAAATTTTGAATTATCAAGGCAATAAGTCATGCGTTTTCTTTATCATTTTCCCTTTAATTGGCCACAGAGTTTGTCAACTGATATATAATCTACTGGTCCTGTTTCCAGAAGCTGCAGTTTGGGTTTTTAGGACAGTGTGTGAAGAGCATAATTTAGTCTATTTTATCATACATTGGTGTTCTGAGACCTGTAGGGAGCCAGAGCACATGGAGCAAAGATGGCGCCGACGTCCGGCTGCCCTAGGTAATAAATAACCTCCAGAGCGCGGGCCCCGGCATCGCCCCCCATGGGGTGATTGGAGGACAGCCAACTGGCGAGCAACACGTCAGAAGTGAGGGGTCTTCTCTATAAAAAGGGTATCGCTCTGAGGGTCGGGGCCTTCCTCCCCCACTGGTGTACGTGTGGAGATCTCCAATAAACTTGCTGCAGAAGGACCCTCAACCGGTGTCGTCTCTCTTTGCTGGCGAAGGGAAACCGCGACAACGCGATTTACAACTGGTGCCGAAACCCGGGACGCCGGGTAAGTTTCATTCGCACCCTGGGGAAGGCCCCTTCGTTCCGAAGGGAGGGTTCAGAACTGCAGGACGGGGTGGCTCGGAGAGGCAGACTACGGCCTGAAATTTTAGAAAGGGTCCAGGATAGTCTGTCAGAAACCGAGCGGTCGGGTACCCGAAACTAAGAAAAAAGGATTGCCGATAGAGGCAAGGGCGAGGGAAGGGGGAGGGGAGAGTCCTCACCCCGCGCACTCGCAACAAAGGAAAGTGGACCGCCCGGAGGGGGCGAGAATGAGGCGGGAGAGGAGGAGGCCGCACCTCCCCCCACAGTTTACACAACTTGCTCTAGACTGGGTGGGCCGAGGAAAATCTATCCCTGGGGGGATATGGCTGCAGCCAGCCTGAAACCCAAAGAGAGCTCTTCAGAAGACTCCCTTTCGAGCTCTGAAGAAGAGCAAATTCTAGACCAGGAAGCGGCACGCTACAAAGCGGCACACAGCTACGAAGCGGCACGCTATCGCCCCCCTGACCTCCGTAATCGAAACCGAAGCAGCAGAACGCACTTACCGCGCCCCGTACCCTCAGCTCCCCCTCCCCCGCCATACGCACGGGGAACAGAAGGAGCCCATGCATCCCGAACATCTTTATTTTCTGCTGACCTGCATAAGCAGATGAGACTAGCCTTTCCTGTCTTTGAGGGAGATGGGAATGGAAGAGTTCATGCTCAGGTAGAATTCAATCAGATTAAAGAGTTGGCAGAAGCGGTCAGAAAATATGGGGCAAATGCCAATTATACCATTTCCCTACTTGAAAGACTGGCCAGGGATAGGATGACCCCCCCCTTTTGCCTCTAGATTGCTAGCTTCTTATTAGAAAGAGCCGGATGTACATTGTAGCAACCCCATTGTCAGGGGGACAAGACCAAAGGTAATGTGGACTCCCGTAGGGCAGGTTTAAGAATTTCTGTGTGAATGTACTGCGTGGGGTGCGCACCGGAATGAAAGAGGACCGGTCAGAATGAGTGCAGGAGTGTGATTTGTGCAAGTGCCTTTAGTGTGTGTGTATATTTGTCTCATTATATTTCTCTTAGTTATGCTTATTATTATCAGCAGAGAAGTCAGGAAAATGCAAGATCATGTGGTTGAGTGTTTAATAATATCAGGAATGAAAAAGAGTGTCGCTAAGGTGGTCTATCCACCTCAGAAGTAGTCTTGATCTTAAAATTGTAACATCTGACAACTTAGGTTTCAACAACTTTGTCATGGATTGTTTTGCCGGCTTATATCAACAAAAGCGCTTTCTTTTTTTTTTTTTTTTTTTTAATTTTATTTATTTTTAATTAGAGAATCACCATGAGGGTACAGTTACAGATTTATACACTTTTGTGCCCATACTTCCCTCATACAAAGTTCGGGAACCCATCCCTTCACCAGTGCCCATTCTCCACCACCCGTAAACCCAGCATCCCTCCCACCCTCCCCAATCCCATCTCCCCCCGACCCCACCCTGCCACTGTGGCAAGGCATTCCCTTCTGTTCTCTCTCTCTAATTAGCTGTTGTGGTTTGCAATAAAGGTGTTCAGTGGCCGCTGTGCTCAGTCTCTAGCCCTCATTCAGCCCGCAACTCCCTTCCCCCACATGGCCTTCGACTACAATGTAGTTGGTGATCGCTTCTCTGAGTTGACCTTTCCCCGGAACGTGAGGCCAGCCTCGAAGCCATGGAGTCAACCTCCTGGTACTTATTTCTACAGTTCTTGGGTGATAGTCTCCCACTCTGTTATTCTATATACCATAGATGAGTGCAATCTTTCTATGTCTGTCTCTCTCTTTCTGACTCATTTCACTCAGCATTGACCAGAATCCAAAGACTATCCACAGAATGGGAAAGGATATTTACACAATACCCATCAGATAAGGGGTTGATATCAATGGTATATAAAGCACTGGTTGAACTCTACAAGAAGAAAACATCCAACCCCATCAAAAAATGGGGCGAAGAAATGAAAAGCGCTTTCTTGACCCAATTTTATAACCAGGAAACTGGCTGGTCAGACAGAGAAACGGGGAGCAATGTTCCCAATCGGCCGACAGGGCTCAATTTGCCCTGGGGACTGCTCTTTCCTTTCTCTGTCTATCAGTTTTTCTCCCTGCCGTTTTTGAAGGGTCAGATCGATCGATCAACTGCAAATGTGTGCACGTGTAGTGGTGTTTTTTAGTCAGTTCATTGTCTGTCTGTCTGTCTGACTGTCTGTCTGTCTGTCTGTCTGTCTGTCTGTGGAACACTCGAGTGTTAGAGCTAGTTTGAAGTCATTAATTCTTAGAACTGAGCAAACAAAATCAAGGGAGTCAGAGTGATATGTAGTCCAGCAATTTAAAAGATTTAGGTATCTTTGGAACTTGTTAGATCAGGTTTAAAGAAAGATTTCTAATCAGAATGTGGCGACCACGAAGGGATTGAAATTCTCAATCTAGATTTCTTATTGGAAGAACATTAATGTTTATTAACAGTTGTAACTCTTCTGAAATTCGTAGTCAGTACTATCTAGGAAGAGCTGAGGAAGTAGCTCCTAAAACTAGCCTAAAACTAAAGTGAAATAACAATTCAGAGGATGCAAGGCTTTATCTTACAAGCCTCAGCTAATTTTAATGAAGAATTTAGCTGTTTTTAAAGCAACAGAGGTATAGAAACCACCAAAATAGACAAAGTTTTCTTATGTTTCCATAAACATTGATGGTCTGAGTGTTTTTTTTTTCTTTTCTGTGCTAAAATCAAAGGTTGGTTTAAAAAAAATATATAAAGGGGGGGTGGAGGCTCTCTCTCTGTATTTGAAAGGATGTCTGTATGGTGGACTTGTTTAAAGTTAGAGAGCTCATGATTTGAAATAACTAAGATACAAAAACTATTGGATTTAAGCCAAAGAAGGTTTACTCATGTTTTATAAAAATTGATGGTTTAAAGGTCTTATGCTGTTGTGTCAGTGTACATATGCATCTGCATTGGATTATTAGAATGTGAGCTGAAATAATTGTGGAAAAGCAGGTTCAAAGAGTAATAGTTTAGTTAAAACATGAGTTTCTAGAGTTATGAATTTGGTTGCAAATCTTATCCTACTGGTATTTTATTTGAATCTGAGACTTTTGGTAACTAAAATTTCTAGAGATACTTAGCAAAGAATTATAATAGATTAATCTCAGGTGTCAGCCTGATAGTCTGAAGCCATAGCATTGTGCCTTGGTTAAAGTTTGAGATAAGAATGGAGTATTTCATGGAAAATGTGGGAAATTTTACTGACTATTGTTAAATCAGTCTGTCTAGTACATGAAAATGCATGTTATTATTCTGATAACTTTATTCATTGCAAAGCTTTGTCACCAGATATCATATCTAGCTCTGACCATCACATAGAAGTTTGTATGCAAGTGTGAGATCCTTAATGTTTTATGGTAATCTATGAGTGTTTTAATCTTTATATTTGTGTTTTCCTAGAAATCAGAATTCTAAGATGTCTCCTGGTTAATTTCTAATGTGGAGTGAACCTTTGCCCAATGAATATGTCGTAAGAACTTTAGTTGTGAGCATCTTTAAAGTTGTTGAATATCTATAGAACTGACCTAATGCTTTTGAAATAACACTGAAAGTAGTTTTGTCATGTTAAATGAAATGATTGGTAATTTGTGCCCAAACTTGGAAGATCATGTTGTACTAAGTTCAGTAAAAATAAGAGTTTAAACTTGTGGGACTATAAAGAATATAGATGTATGTCTTAAGTCAGAAAGATAATGGATGCAGATATCATCAGTTGGAAAAAGGAAAGAAACTGATCACTGTTTTAAGAAACTCTTTAAATCACATGCAGAATTGTTCTAGTATGTTTTTGGTAGGATCTATGGAAAAGATATTGGATGGATTGTCTGGAACTCCTGTTACAGTGCTCTTAGATTATTGAATTCTTCAAAAGTTGTGGAAAATCAAGTGTTTTTTTAAATGGGATTAAATGAATTAGACATGTTTAACTGTACACTGGACTCCCAGTACAGTGCTCTTATTAATGGGAAGTCAAGGTTTTCAACATGGAATTGAATGGGTTAAACATGATGTAAATTGTACACTTTTCCTCTACAGATTTTAGCTTCTTTGACTAGGACCCACAACAAATGGGTGTGTTGCATCTCACTGTGAGTAAAGTGAAATGTTTGCTTTTCTCTTCTTTTGTACCTTCAGTATGTTTTTGATGCTTCATGGCACTATGTTGGTTTGCATAAATCCAGATAAAAGTCTTTCCTCTCTGTAATAGGGTCTACCCCTCATGCAGACAGGAAAATCAGTTATGAGACCCCAAAGCCCTCTTTCAGGGAAAGAGTCAAGGGATTGGTCTAAATGACAGGAGCAGGTATTTAACAGGTACTGTTTCAAGTACCCTACAAACCTCAGGGAGACCCTAGAGGCCAGTTGGCTTAAGGAAAGAATGGAAATCATCACTGCTATGGAAAATGAGAAATCCGGCAATCTGTGTGACTGACACAATCTGGGCCTACTCAGCATCAAGAAAAACCCTGGAAACCAGGATCTCTCCCAGCCCTGAAAAAGGGAGGGGATGGACTCCTTTCTGCCAGGATGCATCTACGGAAAAGGCCACCTCCAGTTCTACCTGAAGGCTTGAGACCATCCAGTTCATCGTGGGACATTTATGGCCAGGCCTGGGTAACTCTGACGTGCCACATAGAATTAATGCCATTATTGGCGTGCCTCCTGTCTTTAGCCAACCCCCAGGACTTCTCAGTAAATAATGGGGTACCCCAAATGGAGAGTTCTCCAATCTTGCTGTATTTATGCAAAAGAACAAGTCAGATTTGTTAAGCCATCAGGCAAATTTTAAAATGAAGGTGGAGAGAAAACCATGTTTCTGTAACTTGCTTTTTAAAGAATCAGATTCAAATTCTACAAGAGTAATCTAGTAAATGTATTCTAATCTGGATCTAAAAGGTATCCCTTTTGGGTAATTCAGGTATAATGTGTTTTGCTGACTGTAAAGTAAGCAGCCTAGTCTTTGGGACTCAATGTTGAACATGCTGTCACTAGTCTGACCAGGGTATTGGAAGCCAGAGCTTTAGTGGGGGGAACCTCAGCTCAAAGTGCAGAATTAATGCTTTCCCCCAACCTGTCAATTGGCTACAGTGCCAAGTGTGGACATTTAAACTGGTTCTAAGTATTCACTTTTAGTTCTATGAACACAGTCATTTGGAGAGAACTAGAATTTTAACAGCTCTTAATTCTCGTTCCATCAAGGGATTAATACCCCATCCAGAGAATACTCATCTAAGATATTCTGCAAAAGAGGAACAATAGGCATTGGAACAAGGTTTTCAAAAGGAAATTGATAAAGGGTTACACTAAGCTTCCAACACAAGTGAAAGCCATCTTTCATGGAAAGGAACTCAGAACTGTGCTTTCTGTTTCATTAATGAATTGTGGGCCTCCTTTCCTAACACTTGTAACTTCAAGGAACTTGCCGAGGAAAGGATTGGCAGATTGACATGCAAATGATCAAACGCTCATATATTCAAGATACAAACATCTACTGCTTCCAAATGACAGCTTCAGTGGATGGGTAGCTTTTCCAACCTGAGAAGCGGTGTGGTGCTTCTAGGCCACTAGAAAAATCTGAACATAGGAAGTCATTTTCTATCAACCAATGGGTGAAGCAGTTATTCCTTTCCATTGTTTTTATGACAGAAATAGGTGTAGGATTATGTTGTGTTGGTTTCTGCTGCTTTAATTTCTGTCTCACCATCCCAGGCAGAATGTTATATAAAACTGTAGATCACTCTGCTCTTGCTAGATCAGAGGCAATATTCTACTCCAAGGTCCAATCATTTCAAAGTGACATTCCTCAGTCTAATTGATCTGATCTTTTCTTTCAGATAACTTCAGGATCCCAACCAGTTCATTGCCTGGGGCCCACTAAAACTAAGGTAGCATGAGGTTTCACCCCTTGTGCAGGCAGGGCCAGCGCCCCTTTGTCAGCATGAAGCAGCTCCAGAAGATGGACCTTCAGCCATTTTCCCCTTAAAGATTTAAGGTGGTGAAATCTCTAGGGGGGAATATGATGTAGGCAGGTAGATAGGGAAAGGCCCCTGGCAATGAAACTTAGATCATCAAAGTCTCCGGGGAGGAGAATCCTGAGACCCCTCCCCCCCTGTGAAACCGCACCTGATAAGACCTTCAACAGACTCTGAGGATAGTAGACCCCTCCCCAGGAGGTTCCCCAAAGAAGGCTATCACCACTCCCAACCTCCCTGGTATACTTGAAAAGAAACCACATGTGGGTGGGGGCAGGTTGTAAAGAACCTATAAAAAACAGCCCAATAGTCCATTCAAGGCTCTCTTTATCTTTGGAGGAGCCCGAGTTCTTTCTTGAGCGCGTTACTCCTACTGCTTTCTCCTTTTCCACTTATCTCTTCCTCCTTCCCTAAGACCTTCTAAATAAAGTCTGTTACTTCAAAAAAAAAAATTTAAGCTACTTAGCTCAGGGTCATAAGGAGTGAGAGTTTTTAAAGATTTCCGAGTCCGCAGAATGCTCCAGGGGGAACCCCTGAGAGGGATTCTCTCTTTTCTTCTTACAGAGAACATGCGGCTCGTCGTCCGGTGCCGACCCTGCGGGTTTGCAATGATGATCCTGCTGCTGACTGTGCAACCCACGGAGGCCGGATTGGGCCGGCCGGCTGACCCTACACGCCTCCTACAACAGCTGTATGGGACCCCGTGCAACTGTCAGGGAGGACAATCTTCGGTGACCCCAACGAGTTACACGAAAACCGTGGACTGTGGGACTCTGACTATATATCTCGTCACGCGGCCCAGTGCTCGGGGCGGACTAACCCAGTTTTGGCAGTGCGTGCCCAAGCCTACTTTTATAAATAAGGGGGATCCCTGTCCTCAAAACTGTCAAGTGGTAGACCAGATGAATGCCATGTGTTATACCAGCTATTCTGAATGTACCCTAGGAGGAAAGAGGTATTTTAGCCCCATATGTCCTACGAGGGAACGTTCGGGGGTGACTGGTCAGTCGTCCCCTCCAGCAGAGGGAACCCTAAGTATGCTGCTGCCTCATGCACGGCCCCAGTGGGCAAAGATGCCTGCTGGCCCACGCGAGCCCCCTTACACGTTTCCGATGGGGGGCCTACTGATGTGGTCCGGGAGGTGGAAGTGGGGCAGAAAATTCAACAGCTGATTCTTGCCCGATTTCCTCAGATTGAATATCATCCCCTGCTACTCCCGAAACCCCGGGGCATGGATTTGGATCCCAGTACTGAGAACATTTTGGCCGCCACACATTCGGCATTGAATGTTACTAACCCCACCCTGGCCGAAGATTGCTGGCTATGCCTACCATATGGTGACTCCTGGCCTTTGGCAGTGCCCTCTTCTTTAGCTAATGACTCCACCCCCTCTGCTGTGCAGGTTGACAACTGCTTTGCCAGCCTTCCCTTCAAGGTACAGCCTCTTGGCTTTAATTTTAGTTATTGCTATTATAGGGTTGCTAATAATGATTCGTATGACATTGATGTCGGGGTGCTGTCTACCTCTGGGTGTGAACAGTCTATTAATAGCGCTGGCCCACTGTGTGCTGGGACCAGCCGAGTTTTTGTGTGCGGCAGCAATCAGGCCTATGCCCTTCTCCCGACGAACTGGACTGGCCTTTGTGGGCTAGCTATGCTACTCCCTGATATTGACTTACTTAAAGGTGATGAACCAGTCCCCATCCCATCTATAGATCACATTGTCCCTCGCCATAAGCGAGCAGTGCAGTTCATTCCATTACTACTGGGCCTAGGTGTCTCCGCGGCCGTGGGCACGGGTTCGGCGGGATTGGCCACAGCCCTTTCCTCCTACTTCAAGCTGTCCCAACAACTAGCAGACGATGTTACTAAAGTTTATCAATCCATTAAGGATCTCCAAGACCAAATAGATTCCTTGGCAGAAGTGGTACTCCAAAATAGGAGAGGTCTGGACCTCCTCACTGCGGACAGAGGGGGAATTTGCCTGACACTTCAGGAGAAATGCTGTTTTTATGCCAACAAGTCGGGTATAGTGAGGGACCGGGTTAGAAAGCACCAAGAAGAATTAGAAAAAAGGAGACATGAGTTTTATGAGCGCCCGTTTTGGTCGGCGTGGGGGGGTGTGTTGCCCTATCTCCTCCCCCTTTTGGGGCCCCTTGTTGGAGCATTATTACTGATCTCCTTTGGTCCTTGGGCATTCCAACGCCTAACTCAGTTTATTAAAGATCAGGTGAATGCCGTGACCTCACGCAAGGTGGAAGTGTACTATCACCGCCTGGTACAAGCCTATCCAGAAGAAGAGTTTGCATGATTTTTGTACAATAGCCTATCCTGCATAATACCGTGCCTTGTTTTTGACTGAATCTTGGCAGAGTGTAAGTTGGCGTAGGTGATGATGCCTAGTCTTTTTAGATCGTTTAGTCCCAATGGTTGCTCAGCCTAGGTGGTCTGTCCCCCCGCCGGAGGCATCGCCGCTTTAAATCAAGCTGCTCCGTGCTTTCTTTTATGCTGAGTGTAGCCCCTGCACACTTGGGATCTGTGGATCCATTGCACGAGTTTGGATGCACCGGCAATGGTCTCAGGGAAGGGTGTCAGACTAGATGGTACTGCACTAGGTCTCTCTCCTCCCTGACCCAGGGCGACGAGCCGCTTGCATAGGGCCGCCGTCGAAATTTTGCCCTGCCTGGAAAAGCGGACGGCGGGACAGGAGGAGCCTCATCAGATCCTGAAGAGGGACCCGTTGAGGCCACCTCAGTCCCTGGTATTTTTACAGGCAGTGGTGTCCGTCGCCCCCTTTCTCGCAGAGACCGGCTCCTTAGTAAAGAGATAAGGGGGAGTTGTAGGGAGCCAGAGCACATGGAGCAAAGATGGCGCCGACGTCCGGCTGCCCTAGGTAATAAATAACCTCCAGAGCGCGGGCCCCGGCATCGCCCCCCATGGGGTGATTGGAGGACAGCCAACTGGCGAGCAACACGTCAGAAGTGAGGGGTCTTCTCTATAAAAAGGGTATCGCTCTGAGGGTCGGGGCCTTCCTCCCCCACTGGTGTACGTGTGGAGATCTCCAATAAACTTGCTGCAGAAGGACCCTCAACCGGTGTCGTCTCTCTTTGCTGGCGAAGGGAAACCGCGACAACGCGATTTACAGAGACCTTAGAGGAATATATATCAATGAAAATGCACTGGACTTGGAGTTCTCTGGTTTTGGTCTTAAATTCAGGTTTTATCCCATTTTAGCTACAAAATATTTTACTCAAAGGAGTAAAACTTTGAGTCTCACTGTCATTTGATGGAGAAGGGAGTTCACCTACATTCAGTAGCCAGACTGAGTGATGGCAGAAGAGAGTTCAAGTGAAAGCAAATGGTCAGAGTTGCATTTGCATCTGAATTCTTTTGCTATGGTTACTGATTTAAATGACATGTATACATCTTTTTTGTTTTCCAGCTAAAGTGGGAAATCACTTTTCTTCATATGTACTATTTTAGAGTATGGCAAGACAATTAGAAATTTTCAGAAGTTGAATTAAATTTAGTTCTAAATATTATGCTAATACTCTTCAGGAAAGTTGAATTATATGCAAAATAAACCTAGTATGAACACCCGAAAGGGTGAAATATCACAATTTACAATGACTTAAATATAAATTGTAATTTCTCAAAATTGTATATTTTCCCTGAAGAGTAAAAGTGTAAACCATTTTTTTCAGCTGTGGTAACAACGTCGGATGAGACATTCTCAGACTTATTGATGGAAGTGAAATTTGACAGAATCAACACTTATGGCCATTTAAAATATATATAATGACATATAAATGTCATACATTTTCCTCCTTTATTTCTTATGTATTTGTTGATTTACAGAGATGTTTGTTCATGTGCCAAGTACATAATACAAAATGTACACATGTAGAATTATTTATAGTATCATCACCAAAAGTTAATGTGTCCAACACACTGGATAACTTGCAATCTATGTGAACAACAGCTCCTGTGTAGATGTATAAAAAATAGCAATACATTAGTTTGGAATGGTTTCTAAGTTAATACCAATTTTTGTTAAGACTATACTTTTTCTTTTTTTTAATCACCCTGAAATACAGTAACAAGGATTTCATGTTTGAATTTTAGTCATACAATGATCAAACACCAACCATCCATCAGTCCACATTTTCCACCCACAATGTCCTCAGTAAAATTAGTTCAGTCATTCTTTGTCTGCCCCTCTCTTTCTTTCTTTTTCTCTCTTTTTCTCTTCTTTCTTTCTTTCTTTCTTTCTTTCTTTCTTTCTTTCTTTCTTTCTTTCTTTCTTTCTTTCCTTTCCTTTCTTCCTTCCTTCCTTCCTTTCTTTCTTTCTTTCTTTCTTTCTTTCTTTCTTTCTTTCTTTCTTTCTTTCCTTCTTTCTTTCTTTCTTTTCTTTCTTTTCTTTTTTTCTTCCTTCCTTCCTTCCTTCCTTCCTTCCTTCCTTCCTTCCTTCCTTCCTTCCTTTCTTTTTTCTTTCTTTCTTTCTTTCTTTCTTTCTTTCTTTCTTTCTTTCTTTCTTTCTTTCTTTCTTTCTTTCTTTCTTTCTTTCTTTCTTTCTTTCTTTCTTTCTTTCTTTCTTTCTTTCTTTCTTTCTTTCTGCTATTTGTGTCACACCTGGAGATGCACAGGGATTACTCCAGGCTCTGCACTCAGGAATTACTCCTGGTGGTGCTCAGGGGACCATATGGGATGCTGGGAATCGAACCCTGGTTGGCTGCATGCAAGGCAAATGCCCTACCCACTTTGCTATCTCTCCAGCACCGGCCCCTCTCTTTCTGATTCAATTCACTTAACATGATACTCATCATGACAATCCACTCTTAAACAAATTTTATGACTTCATCTTTTCTAAGAGCTGAATAGTATTTCATTGTGTATATATATCAAGGTTTCTTTAATCAGTCATCTGTTCCTTGGCACTTGGGTTGTTTCCAGATTCTGGCTATTGTGAACAGTGCTGCAAAGAACATATAGGTACTGATGTTTTTTCTACTGTACTTTTTTGCACCCTCTAAGACTATTTTTAGGGGGTCATTTTTAAAGTTTGTTACAGAGAAGTTTCTCTGGTCATGCAGAGCACCGAAACCATGAGAAGGAGCCAGAGTATTCTCTCCTGAGTGTGAAGCTGGATCTAGGTGTTGCTTCTTCAACTGCCTTTGACCGTTGATGATCGTTCTTCTCTTCTTTTGGAAGAGTGATAGGGAGAGGATACAGTCTGAGTGAATTTGTGAAAAAAGAATGCTAAACGTCATTAAAAGTGTGTGAATCATACACATAAGAAGTTGATAGCTAAAAGATATAATAATTTCATAAAACTCAATATCAAAAAGATGTTGAATCAATCCCCAAATGGAAGTGTTGAATTGGCTTCTTCAAAGAGCAATGACAATTTTCAAGGAAACTAAAAATTGTTTTGTTAGTTTCTTTTCTAAATGAGAAGGTAAAGTTTCTGATTGGCCTACATAGTTCTGAAAGCAAGAAGAATAAAGAGGATGCATCATAAACCTTGACTTTAGGATACAGTACAAAAGTAGTAATTGAAAAATGGTTTTGGAACAAAACCTCACACAAGGCCAGTGGGTTAAAATTAAGACCTAGAATTATATTTATACATATATGTGAGCAACTAACATTTATCTTATATATCATAGGTTTTACAGTACCATGATATACTTACTTATTCTTAGCTAACTTTTATGTACACAATGTTTCAATGCAATGCTACAAGCAGTTTTACTTTCCTCGAGTGATGTCCACAGATTTACTCCCAACTGCCCCTCTGCCTTTCTGACAGGCACATTTCCACATATATCATTAGCTTTAGTTTGAATTTCATGCTTATAGGTTTGTTGACTCTGTAGTATAGATACATACATATATTCCATCTCTACACTATAATGTGCTAAATATCCTTGAATCTGATGTCTGTTACTTCCCCTTCCTCTAGACCTATCCCCTTCCTTTCTATATTTTCCTGTCATTCTCATTTCTGCATTCAGTGGTCAAGGGTAGTCTGGATAGCCCTGCGATGAGACAGGGCATTCCCTCCTCCTACCATTCTTCTATAGACCACAGATAACTGATGTAATCTGGTATTTGTCCTTCCTGTGACTCACTTCATTTATATGATATTCTCCAGTTCTATCCAATTGCAGCAAGATGAATTATTTCTCCACTCTTTGCAGCTGCAGTGTATAAGTTGTATATATTATATATCATTTTTCATTATTTATTTATCAGCTCTTGGATGACTTCATACTCTAAGTATTGTAGGTTGATTCCATATTCTAAGTATTGTGCTGAGTGTCGCTGTGAATAGTGATGAGTATGTCCTCTTGAATGAATGATTTTATCCTGGGTTAGATACCAAGATGTAGAATTGTTATATCCTAAGGTAACTCTCTCTCTTTTTTTTTTAAGGCCAAACAAAATTTTTCTCATGACTTACGCTTGCCTCTGTTATCAGGAATCACTCCTAGTGGATTTGCGGGTCCATTTGGGGTGCCAGGGACGAAACCTGATTGTCTGCATGCCATGCAAACACTGTCCTGAGTACAGTATTCTTTTTGCCCTTGTAACCCTATGTTTACTTCTCATTAAAACTCCATACTGGTTTTCTTAAGGATTGAACTAGTTGAACCAGCCTTGGATAGGGTTTATTTTTTCAGCATACCCATAACCATAGACAGTTTCCAGTTATGTTTCATTTTGGTTTTCTCGTTTCTAATGTGTGCTAGTCACAGTGCTTTCAGATTTTATCATATTGTCATCTTCATATGTATTTCTCTGATACAAACTGATGATATGCATTTATTTTTTCATGTGTCCATTGGTCATCTGTCTCCTTCAGAAAAACCTGATCATTTTCTCTCCCCATCCTTGTATATGACTTTTGGATTCTTTTCTGCTGTTAACCCTTGTGATTTATGTATCTCAGATAGGAATTCTTTATCTGGTATTTTGAATGAAAATATTTTCCCCTTTTCTGTTGATATCTTTTTGTTTTAGCATATGTTACCTTATAGTGCAGAAATCTTTGGGTTTGATAAGGTTTCTTTCGTTTATTTTTGTTTCTGTTCTCTTGAGTACTTCCTTCATAATAAATGATATTTGGTGCAAGAGAGCAGCTAATGGAGAAATAGTAACTCCAGATCAGTAATACCATATATAGATGTAACAAAGAGATGTCAAACCACACCTAGAAAACACATTGGAAATTACTCCTAGAGTTACATATGCAACGTATTAGCTAGATTTCCCTTCTGATTATTTATCTTTGAGAAATACAAATACATCCTGAAAAGAATCAAAGAACAATGATAATTGAAAATTTATTCTATGTGAACACTACACAAAAATAAACGTTTTACCTATATATATGTACCATGAAAATAAATGTTGACTCACTTATACAATGAAATGACATTCAGCTTTAAAATGTTGAAATGCCAGATATCTGAAATGAAATGACAAAATACCTGAAAATTATGTCCACGTTGTGAATGAGTTAGAACACAACAGAATTTCTTGACATCTCCAAGTCTCCTAAGGAGGGTTTCCCTGACTCCCATTATCCTCAGGAAGATCCTGCAAATCTCTCTGTAAAGTTAATTTGAGGCTCCTCTGCTACATTTGCTGCTGGATTTGTGAGACAACAAATAAATAAATTATGGGATTGGCACAGCTGTGACACAGGATAATACCTCTGTCACTAGAAAATGCATTAAGTGGTATAAGTAATTGGCATCTTTATATAATTAATTAGTATCCAGAAGAAGAGCAAATTATGGATGCCCCAAGGCAGGTCACAGAGGAAGAAGACCAGCACGGTGAGCCCAATGGTTACATACAGCTTGGTCAGCTACATCTTCCTGGAGCCACACAGAAATCTGGTAATTAGTACCAAGCTGTATCCAAAGAGAAGCACCAAGGTGTAAACCAACCATGTGGCAATGATGAAATCCATGAACTTCCACAAATGTGTATGACATTCTCCAGACAGATAGCCAGTGAACTCCATTCTCAGGATGCTCAGAAGCAGAGACAGAACCCAGAGCAGGGCACACATGAAAGATGACATGTATTTAAGGCAGTGGCAATGATACCAGATGGGCTGTAGGACAGGCAGGAAGTGCTCAGTGTTAATGGCAATAAGAATGCTCATGGTTGAAACATAGGGAAATACGAACACCATGAATATAAATCTAGGTATGAAGCTGAAGTATAATTTGAAATCATAGACAAAATTATTCATCTGTAATAATATCTGGATGGATATACAGACATCAGTTCCTGACAAGTTGAGGATGTAGACAGAGAAAGCATTCCTCTGTGTCCAGAAAGCCAGGAGTCAGAGCACCAGAGCACTGCCAGCCCTACCAAGGAAATGATGATTTTCAGAATATTTGTTATCACGGAAGCCATATCCACTCCAAGTGTTCTATCAAACACCCAATAACTTCCATTCTCTGGCATGCTTTCAGTCACCCAGGCTGTGACAGTTGCATTCATGCTAGATAATCTTTGATGGTGTTCCTAGAAACACAAATGAGAAAGAATTTTCAGTATGATCACGGATTCAGTATAATCACATGAATGAATGTTTTGAGGCTTTTCATGTTCTTGGAGCGTACAGATGCCCTTGGGTTACAGTAGCATGTAACAGGGATGAATGGAGACATTACTGCTGTCCGTTCGAGCAAATCCAATATCAACAGGATTACAAGTGATACAAGTGAAACATGGATTCTCATGGCTATACAGATACCTGAGACCAGAAAGAAGCAACTAAGAGAGTTTAAGCAGGCCACACAGCTTTGATATCCTATATTTGGACTCTGCCTGATCTTTCTGATTAAAGCTTGGGATTTCTCTACTGAATCACAACTTTTCAAAATATGAAACGTTCTAAATTCCTGATTTTTCCACTAGTTTCCTAGGCCATGTCCCATTGCATAGCGTCTGGAGGGGAGTCTTTCTGGGCAGGATGTAAGGGAAGGATGTAAGGGACTCTGAGGCCAGCCTTCTTCTGCTCCAGGCCTTCTTCTCTTCAGTGGAAGAAACTATGTGACATATCAGTGACTCAGAAAGACCCACTCACAGAAAAGAGGACACCAGGATTTGAAGGAATATGACCCTGAAGTGTATGGTCATTTATGTAAGCTCTCTGAAAACAGCTAGCTCTTACTCATGTTCATTATGGTGTCCCAATGACTAACATTTGTCATGATCACAAGGATCATTACAAAATAGATAACAGATAAGTGATGGATGGTTTGAACAAACCATGAGTGTGTGTGGAGTGAGGTCGGATAAGATAGAGAAGAGATGGCTAGGACTGGTAGCTGGGAATGATCACGCTGGACAAGATCTGAGGCTTAAAAGTAGATAGGGGATATTTTGATAACCATACAGTATCAATATTGCAAACCACAATGCCAAAAAGGAGATAGAGATAGAGACAGAGAGACAGAGAGAAGTAAAGCTCCTGCCATAGAGACAGGCAGAGGTGAGGGATGGGGAGTGATGGGAGTGAACTTGGGGATACTGATACTGGGAACTCTACACTGAAGTGTGATGGATGTCGGAATACTCTATGACTGAAGTCCAATCATGAACAGCTTTGTAATGCTCTAAAAATATAAATAAAAGGAAAAAAAAACAAATGAGTGGGGGAACAGTTTCAAAGCAGGGGAAATGGAATGACATAAAAAAGCTGCAAAAATGCAACAGTCATCGGAGTTTTGCATGCATAAAAAGAATTATCTTTATACTTATCCTTATTTGGAAATTTGGAAATTGTTTTGTTTGAAGATATTTATTAAACATGAAAAATTACTATTTCTGTTTTCTGTGAGCTTAAAAGATAAGAGAATACAGAAGGCATCTGCTAATAATAAAAGATATTCTTTGTCATGATAAACAAAAACTCAAGGAAATTTTATTACTTTAGTATTGTAAAAGCCATGTAATCAATGGAGAGAGGAGGCATTGGAGCTGAATGAGAGACTTCATTATTTATTTAATCCTGCTACATATGAAAATATAGAAAGATACTATTGCAGTTTTTTAGCATGCATTTCTAGAGGATTCTTTGGAGAACTGGTTGGGATATTAATATTTTGTGTTGTTTTATGTCTGTGGCACACCTGGTGATGCTCAGTGGTAACTCCTGCCTGTGTATACAGAATTACTGCTGGACATGCTCAGGGGACCATACGGGATGCTGGGGATGGATCCTAGGCTAACCACGTGCAAGAAGAATGCTCTACTGCTGTACTATGATTGGGCCCCATGGAGATTGGTTATTGGTCAGGTGCCTTTTACTGGAGTGACTTGTGATTTAAGCACAAATTCTCATTTGAACTTCAACTTGGGAGTAGCGGGCAAATTAAGGTGAAGAGCGCTGCTGATTTAGGGCTATTCAAGATTAAACCTCTTTCTGGGTCTTCTGTAGACAGATTGAGTTAACAGTACAAACTGGTGACTCTGAGAGCTTGAGAGGAGGGCTGAGTAGAGGGCCTTTTTGGTGATAAGATGACACTGAAATCCAGCAGGTGGGTGTGGTGAGTAAGTGACCTTTGTAAAGGTATAAAATTAAGCCTTGAACTTCATATCTAAGTAATTGAAACCTTTCAAAACTAATGTCAAATGGATGAAAATGTTAAGCAAATACTATCAGTTCTGTACAGAGAAAAGAGAATGGAAGCACAGAGGGTTTGAGTGGTAGGTAGCTGATTCCACACATACGGTTGGTGCAGTGCTGTTCTGAATATCCAGGTCTGGGTCAGTTGCTTTTCCTTTCCCAACTGTACAGATCCACTTGTAGAATGGAATGTCACCTCCTTAAAGAGAAGGAGAGAAAGATGCCAGTGATTCTTCTAAAGATCTCAGGAGGGACATTTGACTTTGGATCTTATGTATAGCCTGGATTATACAATTTTAAATCTATAACATTTAAAATTGTATCATGATCACGAAATCCTGTTAATCATCGATTTCTTGAGCAGGCTCAGTAACCTCTCATTTTGTCCTTTCCCTGAGATGGTAGAAGTCTATCTCAACTCAGCCCTCCCAATGGTGTCACACTGGGGGATCTTTCAGGGTCAGGGGAATGAGATCCAGCTTGTTACTGGATTTAGCATATGAATACACCATGGGAAATTTGCAAGGCTGTGGGCAGGAAACTCTCAGAAGCTTGCCAGTTTCTTCCAGAGGGAGAAGTAGGCTACAAGATATCTCACGGCTGTGAAACGGCCGCGCTTCTGGGAGCTTATTTTTAAGTCTCTGGATGTTGGCTGTTGGTGGGATTACACACACCTGGGTTCTCTGCTGGTACCTTCATGTGTGAGGCCTGTTCAAACCTGTGGAGAGGGGCCTCGAGCATGGATTTAGCTAGGTTCCGGTGGTCTTCGACCACCAGGAGCTCTGCTCGGGGTGGGGAGGGAAGCTGGAGCCCATCCCCTCCGAGGGGCCCCGGGGAAGACAGTCAGGCATGCGGGCAAGAGACTCCCTGCATCACTCTCTTCTGGGAGCTTGCTTTTAAGTTTCTCTCTGAATGTTGGCTGTTGATGGGATTACACACACCTGGACTCCTCTGCCGGTACCTTCATGCGTGAGACCTGTCTGAACGTGTGGAGAAGGGCCTAGAGCATGGCTGTAGCTGGGTTCTGTTGGTCTTCAGCTGCCATGAGTTCTGCTCAGGGTGGGGAGGGAAGCTGGAGCCCATCCCCTCTTAGGGGCCCCGGGGAAGACAGTCAGGCATGCAGGCAAGAGACTCTCTGCATTAAAAATTGTATAATCCAGGCTATATATATATAACATATATATATGTATATAAAGTAAGGTGAAAGTAATTAATTGTATTACTGTAGCACTGCCTCCTGTTGTTCATCGATTTGCTTGAGCAGGCACCAATAACAGCTCCATTGTGAGACTTGTTGTTACTGTTTTGGGTATATGGAATATGCCATCGGAGCTTGCCAGGCTCTGCCATGCGGGCAGGATACTCTGGGTAGCTTGCCGGGCACTCTGAGAGGGAAGGGGTAATCAACCCATGTTAGCCTCATGCAAAGCAAACGCCCTACCTGCCTGCTATCACTCCATCCCAAAGTACTTAACATTTAAAAAAAATTCTAAAAACTTTTTATTTGATGTTACTGTCAGGTTTCAGGTATTGAACGTACCAGCAGCACAATGCTCTGTGGTTTCACTTCCCTCCATCACTATCCCAATGTCCCAACCCTTCCATGTATTTCCTCCCTTACCTCCTCAGCTTCATAAGGTTTTTTACTGAAGTCTAGTTCTCAGTTTCTGTTGGTCTTGGGCATTTTTTATTCCCTGAAATTATTTCTATATATGAGACAGTTTATTCTATATATGCCTTTCTCCTAACTACACTCACAATAAGATCCATCTACACAGCAAACAATGAATTGGATGTTATTTGAAGTCTCCCAAGATGAATGCTCAAAGGCCCAAATAGCTCGTTACGAGGAAAAGACAACCATTTTTATACTGAGCAGAAGACTCAAATGGCAGGAGCATATCTTCTGCCCGCAACCTCCACAATGAAAGGAGAAGTTATTTCCCTAGATATTATAAAGAAGTCATAAAATCTCTCTTGAGTTTTGCACTCTTGGTGACCTGATGAGAAGAGATAAAGTACAAACATATTTCCATCTCAGGACACATGTCCTAGTCACTCATGGTATTGAACACAAATGTCAGTTGTGATAAGTGCTTGTCTTTTTGTCTCCAGAAAAAAAGATACTAGAAATCAGGACCTTCTTCATATCTGTGGTGGTGGTGGTTTATAATAATGGCCATTATTATAATCTCCTCACATAGCACTAGTCATTTTAACTGTTTATTGTACCAACCTCGTCAACACAGAAGAAATAAATTTAAGGAGAATAAATAACTTGAAATCTGGGTAGGTTAACATCAGCCCTGATCTAGGAGCCATGTGTAAGGAATTCCAGGTTTTCTGTGACACCACTTATAATGAGAGTAACTTCCATCAAATGTCTCTAAATGGGGCAGTTCCTGAGGAAGAATCAGGGTTGAGAGACTGCAGTTACCCACTATTTCCATTCTCCTCAGAAATATTATTGAGGATGTGGGAACAGTGCTGCCTTATTCTGGATGGTACCAAGCAATTGGACCCCTGTCATCGTTGGGCACCTGATCTGAGGAGGGCAGAAGCAAGGCACTGACTCTGTGCGTTCTGCCTCTCTTTTCTTTCCCTGGCTGGTTACTACATGTCACAGAAGACTACACAGTGCTAGCACAACTCTTCCTTATTGGGCGCAGCAAGGCAACAACCGGTTTTAGAACACAGAATGCAGGTACCAGCGGGACGTCCAGGTGATCCCAGAGGGCGGGTTTGCCGGTCCCGCCCTTTACCGATATTTAAGCACAGCGCCACGCGGGCCCAGTCCTTTCTGCTGCCCTACGAGCTCGACCCTGGTGGCAACTGAGCTACTTTGGACACGAGCAGCTCCCGGAGAGGCCCCCAGACTGTGATGGGAGCCCCTGGCCCATTTGCTGCCAGAGGGGCAGAGGGTTTCTCTCCAGGCTTCTCCATATGAGCACCACAAAAGGGAAGTAAAAGCTTGCAGGGATGCAAATACTGACATAATTTTCCCTGGACTTTATACAAAAAATTTTTTTTATTTATATCTTTATTTTCAGCAATGTGAAAGGGTTCCTTTTTAGCAGGTCTGACTGTGTGGGTTAACTCCAAACAATAATACTGAGTTTTTTGTTGAAGGTAATCAAAGTATCAGCCATTTCTCTAGACTGTAAACTAAGCCATAGCCCCACGCCGGCCGACGAGAGGAAATATCCTCCTTTCTCTGTTCTTTTCCCTTTTCTGGGAGAAATCCGGTGTGGCGTCCACCATATTATGAGGTCTATGAAGCAGGCACGAACTTAGAGGCGCAGGAATGGGAGGGGAAAAATTTAAAATAAAAAAAATTATGTACTTGGAATAGCGGGACACTTGGGGATTCTCGGGCTGATACCAGCGCATGCTCCGCTGAGATTCGACCCGGTAGCCACACTCTTGTGCGGCCGAAATGCTGCAGATCAACCAGAATACGGAGGAACTACTTTTGGTTCCAGAAACTGCTTGCAGCCATGTCTCTAGACTGTGAACTAAGCCATAGCCCCATGCTGGTCGAGGACAGGAAATATCTCTTTTTCTCATTGGGTGGTGTGGTGTCAGCCATAATATGAGGACTATTTATTAAGCAGGCATGAACTTGGTGGCGCGGGAAGGAGGGGGAAAAAAATTCTATGTACTTGACAGTGGAACTTCATATCTCTCCAGTCTCAGCAATGGAAAACTAATTATCAAATGCTTCATTGGCAGTAGGGCTGTCTTTCTTGGGGGAAAACTCCAATAATAGTGAGTTTTGTATTGAATTATGGAAAGTAATCAAGGTAAAGAGAAAATGAAGTGAAATTTATCAATTACGCAGGCGGGGATTGGGGTGGGGAGGCGGGTGTTGGGAGGTAGACTGGGGTCTTTGGTGGTGGAATATGGGCACGGGTGAAGGGATGGGTGTTTGAGACTTTCAGATCCTGTTCCAAGAAACAGTAAGTCCTGTAAGTTTCTAACCTAATTTTTTTTGTTTTGGTTACACAGCCATGTCCACCTGCCCACATACCAAATTCCGCAGGATAAATATGTCATTCCCAACGTTGTCCCTTCTGAAATCCAACATGCCATTTTACTGGTAAAGATGTGAACAGCACCTGGTCAGGAAAAGGTCAGACCCGAATACCTGAAGAATCTGCCGCCAGTACTCATCAATACACTGTCCCGACTCTTCGCACGCTACCTGTCTGAATGCAAGGTTTCATCCCAGTTGGGGATGCAGTTGAACCTTGAATCATCAAGTTTCCATTCATATCGAATATGCCACAGTTCGCTTGCCAGGCTCTGTCGTGCGTGTAGGATACTTGTGGTAGCTTGCCAGTTTCTCTGAGAGGGACCGAGAAATTGAACCTGGGTCAGCAGTGTGCAAGACAAATGCCCTACCTGCTGTGCTATCACTCTAGCCCTTTCTTCTAAATATATAAGAAAAATATAAATGCCCAGAGAGACATTTGAGGCAAGGATTTAAATGGATATTTATTTTCCATAACCACCTTTGTCCTGAATATCTTTTACTGGGGAAATCAATGATCTTTAGTGGCTTGTTCTTGAGTTCCTATTGCAGCCTTGGGGCGTTCCTGGGCCTCTTCTCCCATGCTCTGTGCCTGCAATTATCCATTACAAAAGGTTTCTGCCTCTTTTCTCTCAAAAATCATCAAGCCTTTCGGTTGATTGAAGTTCAGACAATGTTCTCCCCACTGTACATTATCAGGGGCTCCCAAATTCTCTGAGTTCAACATTTTCCTTCCTAGAGATTTCACCCTCTTAAAGTCTTAAGGAATACATGGGTGAAGGTACATCTTCTGTATTTCAGTGCTGACAAAAGGTCACAGACACTGCATCTGTGTAGGACATCTACATCTAAGATAGACATCTCATGATACCTTCATATATATGGAGCTGAAGCAGTGGCTTATTGGGTTCCTATGTGACCAAAGTCTGAAAGAGAGAACATGACTGCATATGGAGGTGTAAAAGGTTTTGATTTTTCTGCCCATAAAAAGCAGAGTGTTTGAACAAGGCAATGGTTGCCGAAGAAGTCAAGATTTCTTTTGCATGGTGGTAGATCTATTGCAAAACAAGTCGCTTTAACTTTTCTGCTTTTAATTGCCACCTGTATAGAGTTCAAACATTTCAGAGTGAATGAGAAGAACTGCCTTCCATAAACTAGACATAGTCTTTAGAAATGTCATTGATTTCAATGGCATGAAAGAAATTTTTTCAAATGAAAATGTAAATATAAGAGCACATTTTTCAATTAAAAACTGAACAAAAGAGAAACATTGTTCAAGAAAATATGAATGTACCACAGAGACTAGCGCACATCCAAAAGAACAAAAGCAACCGCTGTTGGAGAGGATGTGGGGAGAAAGGGACCCTTCTACACTGCTGGTGGGAATGCCGACTGGTTCAGCCCTTCTGGAAAACAATATGGACGATTCTCAAAAAATTAGAAATTGAGCTCCCATTTGACCCAGCAATACCACTGCTGGGAATATATCCCAGAGAGGCAAAAAAGTATAATCGAAATGGCATCTGCACATGTATGTTCATCTCAGCACTGTTTACAATAGCCAGAATCTGGAAAAAACCCGAATGCCCTAGAACGGATGACTGGTTGAGGAAACTTTGGTACATCTATACAATGGAATACTATGCAGCTGTTAGAAAAAAGGAGGTCACAAATTTTTTATTTAAGTGGGTCTGCATGAAAAGTTTCATGCTAAGTGAAATGAGTCAGAAAGAGAGAGACAGACATAGAAAGATTGCACTCATCTATGGCATATAGAATAACAGAGTGGGAGACTAACACCCAAGAATTGTAGAAATAAGTACTAGGAGGTTGACTCCATGGCTTGGAGGCTGGCCTCATGTTCTGGGGAAAGGGCAACTCAGAGAAGGGATCACCAACTATAATGTAGTCGAAGGCCATGTGGGGGAAGGGAGTTGCGGGCTGAATGAGGGCTAGAGACTGAGCACAGTGGCCACTCAACACCTTTATTGCAAACCACAACAGCTAATTAGAGAGAGAGAACAGAAGGGAATGCCCTGCCACAGTGACAGGGTGGGGTGGGGGGAGATGGGATTGGGGAGGATGGGAGGGATGCTGGGTTTACTGGTGGTGGAGTATGGGCACTGGTGAAGGGATGGGTTCCCGAACTTTGTATGGGGGAAGCATAAGCACAAATGTGTATAAATCCGTAACTGTACCCTCATGGTGATTCATTAATTAAAAATAAATAAATTTATTATTAAAAAAAAAAGAAAAAGAAAATGTGAATGAGTAGCGACGCAGGAGCAATGATTGCAGGTCTCTTGGTTGATTCTGGTTCCCAGGTGCTTTAATATTTTCAAGATTGAAAATATTACATAAGAAAGATCTCAGACTCATAGGCAGAAAAATTAAAAATATACTGGGAAGTAGAAGAGAAACTCCCTAACTGGGGAGGAACTTAGTATAGGACTAAGTTAAGAATGGCTTGTTTGTGGTGTTTTTATAGGAAAACTACCTCTTTGTGTTACTGGTCAAGTTACAAGGATGTTACAGAGAAGGCGAAGATTACATGTAGTGTGATCTGACTTGGTGGGCCTCCAGGGTTATTCAGTCCTGGGCCTTTGGGTTATCTATTGCTTCTTATTTTTGATGAGCCTAAAGTTTGTGTCAAATCTATGATATTTGGGAATCTATGATATTTGGGATATTTGACTTCCCTTTCTCAGAAAGAGCTCAACAATTTGCAGGTGTGTTTAAAAATGTGGAATTGAGAGTTGAAAAATGGGGCTGCTTGCAACTGCTGGCAAAGGAGGAATGGAGGCTTCCTCTTTCATTAGTGAAGTTATAGAGTCTATGTGTAATGGAATTATAAATATGTAATTTTTCTGTCTTGTATATAAGACAGAAAAATAAGGAATAAAAAATAAAAAATAATGGTTATCCCTCTGCAATATTGATAGAAACCTCATATTACCTTGTTATACAGATATGAACATTTTTATAAATGACATTATTTCATTAAAAATAGGGGCCTTGGGGAGAGGTATACTGTGATTCTTGGTGGTGGAATATGTGCACTGGTGAAGGGAATGGGTGTTCGAGCATTGTATAACTGAGACTTAAACCTGAAAGCTTTGTAACTTTCCACATGGTGATTCAACTAAAAAAAAATTTAAAAAACAAAGAAAAAAAGGGGGGCCATAGGGATAGTACAGTTGGAAGGGTTTTTTCCTTGCATGTGGCCAACCTCAATTTGATCCCTGGGATCCCATATGACCCCCTAAGCACTGCCAGAAGTGATTCCTGAGTGAAAAGCCAGGAGCAACTGTTGATCATTGCTGGGCGTGACCCAAAAGCCAAATAAAACCTCACAAAAACCTGGGGAAAATTTTGAATTCTTAAAAATTTGTTTCTGGGGCTGGAGCGATAGCACAGCGGGTAGGGCGTTTGCCTTGCAAGCGGCCGACCCGGGTTCAATTCCCAGCATCCCATATGGTCCCCTGAGCACTGCCAGCGGTGGTTCCTGAGTGTAGAGCCAGGAGTAACCCCTGTGTATTGCCTGGTGTGACCCAAAAAAGAGCAAAAAAAAAAAGTTTGTTTCCTAATCTTTTGTGGCTGTATCTTTAAAAAGTAAACATAAGCAGATTATTCATGCTGGGTCCAGATTATGTAATACTGTAAAGATAGATTTGCACTTGTCAGACTCACTGTACTACACAACTCGCTGAGAGAACCAAAACAAGTAATGTATGAATTTGTGCTTAAAGCCCATTAATGCCCATTTAAAATTATCCCACTGGTTAAATATATTAATAGGAAGAAAACTCTTGTGGGGAAGGTGGAGAGAGGGGTCTGTATGAAAATATTTGAACATTTTGCACAGATTTTCTAAAATCTAATTGAAATCTCTAACATAAAGTCTATTAAATAGAAAAATCATCTACATTATAAATATTTTAATACATCTAAAAGGACTCTTATTTAGCACATATTAATTGTCCTACATAAAAACAGACATTATGCCAGTGGGGTCCACGTCTGACTCATGTGAAGTGGGGAGGAGAGAGATGGCAGCCTGAGAAGGGAATAGGCCATTTTGTCTCTGTCCACCTTTACCACCAGGAACCGCTGGAAATTTCCTACCCTTCTCTTGCTCCTTCCAGGAAAGGAAAATCAGTCCTAGACCTTTCCCAGGCCCAGACCTTTTGGGTCCCTGACTTTCCCTCATAGAAATGAAATTCAGGAGGAGACTGCAATGAAGTATAACATTTTATTTGAAAATTTTTAGGAAGTTGAGGGAGGGAGAGAGGGAGACTGTGGGAGAGAGAGAGAAAGGAAGAGAGAGAGAGGGAGAGAGAGAGTGAGAATAATGCACTCAAGAGAGAAAGGAGCGCGGAGGAAGCTACACTCCAAATCCCAGTATTAGTTATAAAAGCATGAAACTGCACATCTCAAGAGGGGGGAAGATATATGGGGGCATTGGACGACACATGTGCTCAGGCACTACATGTGCCAGGCAGCAACACATGCACACAGACAGCACATGGACTCAGGCAACATATGGACATGCTTCCCATGTTCAAACTGGCTTTCATAGGATTTCTCCCAACCTGTCCCATACAGCATGTGGGACCTTTTCCTCACTTCCCACCAAGGAAAGAGTCTGTTGCTGGTGTTGCTGCCAAGGGTAAAAGTGAGAGTAGTTAATGATCCTCTTTGATATTCCTTTCCCTACCTTTGTTCCTAGTGGAGCTTTGTTCCTGTTGGAGCTTCTCTAAGAGATGGGTCTGATTTTCCATGGGTCTATTTTGGGGCCAGATAAAGGTGTTATCAGGCCTTAGTTCCTGTGTGAATAAGGTTGGGTTTTCAGCAGCTTTAGAACCAGTTGGCTTTGTTACTTCCCTAGAACTCATTGCCACAGGGGGGCCCTATCCTATCTACTTGTGTGTCTGTTTTAAGAATACAACTGATTTTTTTTAAGTAATCTCTGTGAATTACAGTTACAGATTTACAAACATTTGTGCTTACATTTCAGGCATACAATAATCGAATACCCATCTCTCCACCAGTGCCCATTCTCCACAACCAATTTTCCAGTATCTCTCCCCCCTACCCTCCTCATCTTCCCCTGTTTCCAGCCTCTGTGGCAGGCGCATTCCCTTTTACACTCTCTCCTTTTGGGTGTTGTGGTTTGTAATAGAGGCATTAAGTGGGCATCATGTTTGGTCTATAGTCTACTTTCAGCACGCATGTCCCATCCCTAGTGGACTCTCTAAGCATCCTTTAATTGGTGGTCCCTTCTATCTGAGTTGCATTTTTCTGTCAGCATATAAAGCCGGCCTCCAGGTCATGGAGCAATGCTCCTGGTCCTTATCTCTACTATCTTTGGGTGTTAGTATCCCATTCTGTTCCTTTATATTCCACAAATGAGTGCAATACTTTTATGTCTGTTCCTCTCTTTCTGACTCATTTCACTCAATATGATACTCTCCATGTTGATCCACTTATATGCAAATTTCATGACTTCATCTTTTCTAATAACTGCATAGTATTCCATTGTGTAGGTGTACCAAAGTTTCTTTAACCAGTCATCTGTTTTTGGGCACTTGGGTTTTCCAGATTCTAGCTATTGTAAACAGTGCTGCAATGAACATACAAATACAGATGTCATTTCTACTCTACTTTTTTGCATCTCCGGGATATTTTCCCAGAAGTGGTAATGATGGGTCAAATTGGAGCTTAGTTTCTAATTTTTTGAGAAACGTTTGTACTGTTTTCCAATAGGATTGAACCATTAGGCATTCCCACCAGTAGTGAAGGAGATTCCCCATCTTTCTACAGTCACACTAGTACCAGTTCCATTTGTTATGTCCTATGTTAGCCATTCTCTGTGGTGTGAGATGATATCACATTGTTGTTTTGATCTTTATCTCCCTGATGATTAGTGATTAAGAGCATTTTTTTCATTAACCTTTTAGCTATTCGGATTTCTTCTTTGAGAAAGTTTCTGTTCATTTCATTGCCCCATTTTCTGATAGGGTTGGATGTTTTCTTCTTGTAGATTTCAACCAGTGCCTAGTGTATCCCTGATATTAACCCCTTATCAGAAGGGTATTGGGTGAATATCCTTTCCTATTCTGTAGAGTGTCTTTGTATTCTGGTCACTGTTTCTTTTGAGGTACAGAAGCTTCTTAGATTAAGATAGTCTCATTTGTTCATCTTTGTTTCCACTTGCTTGGTCAGTGGCATGGCATCTTTGAAGATACCTTTAGCTTCAATGTCATGGAGGGCTTTGCTAACCTTTTCTTCAATGTACCTTATGGATTCTGGTATGATGCTGAGATCTTTGATCCATTTAGACCAGTCTTTTGAGCATGGTTTAGGGAGAGGTCTGAATCCATTTTTTTTGCATGTGACTGTCCAATTTTGACAGCACCATTTGTTATAGACGCTTTCCTTGCTCCACTTAACATTCCTTGTTCCCTTATCAAAGATTAGATGATCATATATTTGAGAGTGTATGTAAGGATATTCACCCTGTTCTTTGGTCTGCAGCTTTGCCTTTGTTTCATTACCATGCTTTTTTCATTATTAATGCATTGTAATAGAGTTTGAGGTTTGGGGAAGGTAATGCCTCCCACCTTCTTTTTTCCAAGAATTATTTTAGCTATTCGTGCAAAGTTGTTGTTCCATATAAATTTCAGAAGTGTTTGATTCATTTCTTTGAAGAATTTCATGGGTATTCTATATGGATCTCATTGAATTTGCATAATGCTTTGGGGAATATTGCCATTGCGACAATATTAATTCTCCCATTCCATGAGCAGGGGATATGTTTACATTTCCTCGTGTCCTCTTTTATTTCATGAAGTAGTGTTTTGTACTTTTCTTTTTAACAGGTCCTATCCCTCCTTAGATACGCTGTTTCCAAGGTACTTGATTTTCTGAGGCATGATTGTGAACGGGACTGCTTTTTTCATTTCACTTTCTCCTACCCCATTATTTGCATATTAGAAATCCATGGACTTATGGGTAAAAATTTTATAGCCTGCAACTTTAGTAAACAAATCTATTGTTTCTAAGAGCTTCTTGGTAAAGGCTTTAGGGCTCTCTATAGTTTCATATCAACTGCAAGTAGTGAGAGATTGATTTCTTCCTTTCCTCTCTGGTGCTCTGAATACCTTTTTCTTGCTTAACCACTATTACAAGTACTATATTGGATAGATGTGATGAGAGTGGGCATCCTTGTCTCGTACCTGATCTTAGAGGGAAGGCTCTTAGTTTTTCCCCATTGAGGATGATGCTTGACATAGGCTTCTGGCAGATGGCTTTGACTATATTAAGGAAAGTTAGTTCAGTACCCATTTTGGTGAGAGTTTTTGTCAATAACAGGTGCTGGATCTTGTCAAATGCTTTCTCTGCATCTATTGAAATGATCATATGGTTTGTATCTTTTATTTTGTTGATATGAAGGATTATGTTGATTGATTTCTGAATGTTAAACCATGCTTGCATCCCCAGGATGAATCCCACTTGGTCTTGGTGTATGATATTCTTGATGAGTTGTTGGATTTTATTTGCTAATATTTTGTTCAGGATCTTTGCATCTGTGTTCATCAGGAATATTGGCCTGTAATTTTTTTGCGAAGTCTCTGTTTGCTTTTGGTATTAGGGAGTCATATGCCTCATAGAAACTGAGAGAGTTTTTGTTTCTTCAATTTCCCGGAAAAGCTTGAGAAGAACTGGCAAAGGGTTCTCTTTAAATGTTGGAAGAATTCGCTATGTTGGAAGAAATCTATCTGTATCTGGACTTTTGTTTGGGGAAAGACTTCTGATTACAGTTTCAATTTCCTTGATAGTAATAGGTTTATTCTGGTATTCCAACTCTTCTTGGATCAGACTTGGCAGATTATAGGAATCCAGAAACTTATCCATTTCTTCTAGATTTTCTTGTTTTGTGGCATACAGACTGTCAAAGAAGACTGATGATCTTTTGAATTACTTTGGTTTCTGTTGTTATATCCCCCTTTCCATTTCTGATTTGGTTTATTAGGGTTCTCTTTCTAACTTTCTTTGTGAGCTTTACTATTGGTTTATCAATCTTGTTTATTTTCTCAAAGAACAAGCATTTGGTTCATTGATCTTTCAGAATTGTTTTTTAGGTTTCCATGTTGTTAATTTCTGCTCTAAGTTTTATTATTTCTTTTTTTTGGCCGGGTTTAGGCTACTTTTCTTGGTCCTTTTCTAAGATCTTGAGCTGTGAAGTCAAGTTAGTTATGTGGGCTCTTTCTTCTTTCAAGAAATATGCTTGCAGATTCTATACATTTTCCCCATAAAATGGTTTTAGCTGTGTCCCACAAGTTTTGGTAGCTCATATCTTCATTCTAATTTTTTTCCACTTATCTTTTGATTTGTTCCTTGATATCCTCCCTGACCCACTCGATGTTCAGCATTGAGTTGTTTAATTTTGACGTGTTTCATTTGGTTCTCTGCATCTGTGTGTGATTAACTTCTATCTTCAGTGCATCATGATCTGAAAAGAGAGTTGATGCAGTTTCTATCTTCCTGATTCTATTGCAGTATGTTTTGTGTCTCAGAATGTGGTCTATTTTGGAATATTTTCTGCGTGCAGTAGAAAAGAATGCGTATTCTTATAATTGGGGGGGATATAAAACCCTATATAGATCTATGTTATAGATCCACTCTTCTATGTTTTCCTTTAAAGCCAGTGTTTCCTTGCTGAGTTTTATTCTTGTTTATCTATCTAGAGGTGATTAGGTGGTGTTGAAGTCTCCAACTACTATTTTGTTGCTATCAATGTCCTCCTTAAAATCTGTTAGCAGTTGGTTTAAGTATTTAGCTGGTACTTCATTAGGTGCATATTTATATGTTTAGTATTGTGGTTTCTTCCTGCTGTGCGTATCCCTTGATTACTAAAATATGGCCTTTGTTATCCCCTCTAATCTTGTTCAACCTGAAATCTATGTTGTCGGATAGTATTACGGCCACCCCGCCTTTTTGAGGGAATTGTTTGCTTGAAGGATGGTTTTCCATCCTTTGACGTGGAGCCTATGTTTGCTCTGACTGTTCAGATGTGTTTCTTGTAGGCTGCAGAATGTTGGGTTTAGTTTTTAATCTATTTTGCAACTCTGTGTCTCTTAATTGGTATATTTAGACCTTGGACATTGAGAGAGATTATTGTCATGGGGTTTTGTGAAACCTTTCTGTAGAGGTTTGTTGTGCTTGTAGGGTTATTTCTTGTCTTACAGTAGACAAGAAATAGCCTTTCTAACCTTTAACCTTTAACGTTTCTCAGTTTGGTTTTGAGCCTATAAAGTACCTGAGCTGTTCTTTATTCATGAAATAGTGTATCGTTCCTTCGACTTTGAGTGAGAGTTTAGCTGGATAAATGCTTGCATTATTGTCTCTCTATCTGTGGCATTCATCATTCTGATTATGAGATGTCTTGGATTCTTTTTGTTATGGTCTCTTTTAGCTGGCACCCTTCAGGCTCCTTGGATCTGAATGAATGCATTCTCTGGAAACTTTTTAGCAATGATTTTTTTAACTCTCTTTTTCACTGGGGTTGCCTCCCTGTCCTTCTGGTACTCTGATGATTCTTATGTTGTTCCTCTTGTATTCATCCCCTAGGTCTCTGATTCACCCCAGAGCTATTTTGTGGTCTGTTCTCATTGTTTCTTGTTGCCTGTTAGCTTTCTGCAGCTCATATTCAAGCTCACTGGTTCTGTCTTTGGCTGTACCTATTCTACTGTTGAGGGAACTCACTGAGTTTTTTATTTCATCTACTGAATCCTTTCTTAGTGACACTTCTATTTGTAGATTTCTTATTTATGCTCTCATATCTTCCTGTATTTTTTTTGGCTGTTCATTCCACAGTTTCTTTCACGTCCCCCTTTAATTTACAGGATGTTTATTCCACTGTTTCTTTGAGTTCATTCAATATCTTCAACATTTCATCTCTGAATTCTTTATCAAAGAGATCGTATTTGTGGGTAAGCCCTGTTGAAGCCTCTGGATTCTTTTCCTCATCTTCTCCTCATGGTGGGGATTTGTGCTATGTCTTCATGTTATACTGATAGTATGGCGGTGGGACCTTCCATTTAACTATCAATATTCCTCTCTTGCTGCAAGAAAGGATACTGGATGAGCTCGGTCAATGGTGGTCACCTTTTTCCTCTTCTAGGATACAACCTTCCTCTTTCGTGCTCCTTTGTGGCTTACGTGAGGCCTTTACGGAAGCTTTCGAGGATGTGTTCTCTTACATTGGGCTTGTCCAACTTGTTATGTTCACCAGTATTTTGATAAAATTGGAATGGCTAGTAGACTAGTAGGCTTATTTTATTTGAGATAGCCAGAATGTTCTCCACAGAATTCGATAATGGAGAATGAGATGTGATTCCAGAGTGCTGGGAAAGGGGAAAATAACTTCAGCCACCACAAGAGGACATGTCCCCTGCAGTGAAGACCACAGGCCTGCCACGCTGTAGGTCCTGAGAGATGCTGTGAGGATTTCAGGTCCGGGTGGTAGGATGGAGCGCAGGTGCAGTAGTGAGGCTTTGGCAGTGGATTCACAAACCTGAGAGAGCAAATAAGCAGCAGTGGAGAGGTGGCACTGGGGCCTGAATCAAGAATACAAATGATTGATCTCATAATATGCTCTTTTTTATATCCCACAGTTGAACACAATCATTCTATGTCTGTCTCTCAACTTTTGATTCATTTCACGCAGCATGATATTCTCCATGTCTATCCATTTACAAGAAATCATAAATAATCCTGTAACTGTGTATCAGATGGAGATTCACTTTTTTAAAAAAGAAATACAAATTATTTCAAGAGACAGTTGACTCCCTGAAATACATTCACAGGATTGCTAGATCAGTACACTGTGGGCCTGGTGGTTAGATAAATCCTGATCTGTTCTTTGTTCTGAGATCAAGTCATAAGTCTCACCAGCAGTGCCAGAGAAGACCCATCAAGAACTAAAAACTAAAACAACTGAACACTCAGTACTGATGCTATTGAGGGCCTCACAGAGCAGCTCATTGTGGGGTAGATAGATGTACAGCTCTCATTGCTGATAGCTTTGATGTTCAGGCAGGTGAGTTAAGTTAGTGTGAATTTTTTTTTTAATTTTTTATTGAATCACCGTGTGAAAAGTTACAAATCTTTCAGGCTTAAGGCTCAGTCATACACTCAGTCATACATCCCTTCACCAGTGCACATGTTCCACCACCAAGAACCCCAGTATACCTGCCACCCCATCCCCACCCCCTGCCTGTGTGGCAGATAATTTTCACTTTACTTTCTCTTTACTTTGATTACATTCAATATTTCACCAGAAAACTCACTTTTATTATTGGGAATTTCCCCCCAACAATCACACCTGCCCAAAAGGCATCATTTGATCATTTGTTTTCCATTGCTAAGAATAAGAGCATATAAGGTCATGGTTTTTGATTTCTTGTATTTTAGTAATTAAGTCCAAAAAATTTCTGCCAGAAATCTCATTATTACAAGCTCATACCTCATGTTTTGTGGACCTCATAAATGGAGGTCACCACGCCAGCAGGGAAAGGAAAGACTGAGAGAGAAACATCTTTCCCCTCCCAGGGCGGCATGAGGCTGTAGCTTAGTTCACAGTCTAGAGACATTTCTGCAAGATGCCTCTGTGTGCCAAAAGTAGTTAGTTTGTCTCCGGGATCATGGGCATTCAGGAACGAAGGGGCCGCTGGGGAACACATCTGGATGGAGAGTGGCACCAGTAACGCCCCCCATCCCGAGATCTCCTGCTGATCCCGTCACTGCAAACTTGTACCTCTCTTTAGTGGGTCTTAGAAGATGACGGTTGCCACACCACCACTGGGGAAAGGAAAGGCCGAGAGAGAAAAACCTTTCCCCTTCCAGGGTGGCATGGGGCCCTAGCTTAGTTCACAGTATAGAGGCATTTCTGCAAGGTTAGTGTGATTTCACAAAGTGAAATGCGGGGGCGGGGCGGCTGCTGCTGTGCATGTGGTGGCCTTTAACTGCTCCCCAGTCCCCTAGCCCTCCCCAACAGAAAGATAAAGAGACAGGAAGTTGGGGGATCACTGCTTGATGATAAAAATGGCCCATTTAATGTACAGCTGCCAGCATACTTATAGAGCATCTTAGGAGAGTTGAGATAAGGACATAGGTGTGATCAATCACTTACATAGATAAACATTTGGTGGAGGAAATTGTCTTGAGATTTACTCAAGGTAACTCTGTCTCCCAGGGACATTGACATTGCTTTATCTTTTCCTCTAGTTGTATAAGTTGTCAATACTTGCAGTTGTTTGGATAAACACAGTAAGAGGCAAAGATCCCAATACTTAGTTCTCTGGGCTGAGAGAAAGCAAGGCTTTTACAGTAAATCCCACACTAAGCCTTCAGACCAGTTCAGCTTGCCCTTCACCATGGGAGTCCTGTTTCTTAAGTCATAACCACTTGCATCAAGATCATGCATTTATGTTTTTTATAATGTCCCATTTCTATGCCAGGGTACCTTTGCCACTACCTTCTGGGTTACTAGAAACTACAGCAACTGAGGCCTAAGTCAAGTATTTATGACCAGGTAATTATGCCCTGGAATAGATATAGTTCAATCAACTCCTAAGTATTCAGAGCATAGCACTAATGGTCTTTCTGTGTTTAACCAAAAAACATTGCTCTAAAGTAAAATATAAAAAGGCTATAGGAGAAATGGAAAAGCAGGTACAAATACACATCACTTGAAATACAAAGCAGTACAAATACAAAGTTCAGAATTACCAGAAAGTTTTGGCTCATCAGTAATCAAGACTGACTTGGGAAACTGTTACAATGAGAGGTAAAATATGAAGGAAAGATTAAAGACAGACCTTAATTAAATTAGGAATATTAACAAGACATGCTAAGTTTCTCTGGGAGGAAGAAAGGGGGCAATTCGCTGATGAAACCTGAAACACTTAGGGTTAATATTCAACCCAGTATCTGGCATGTAGGTAAAGACAGAATGGGAAGAGCTGATGAGCCTCTCCTGAGGCATGTGGAAGGAGAGGGAGATGGGGTCAGAATACCTGATGCTGTAGTTTCCTGAATTCCTGCCTAGGTCCCCTTAGTAGTGAAGCTGTGGATTTATGCACTGTGGTGTGGATCCACTATTAGAGTGGTGACAATTTCAAGGAAATAGAATAATAATTATACTATTTTTTGTTTATTTGTTTGTTTGTTAAAACCCACTGCACTGGCAGATACTTGGACCCCAGCTAGATGGAGCAATAAACCTCACTGTGTGATTTGCATGATCAGACAAGACAGGCTCTGTTCTCTGTGCTTGAGTGGTGGTCGACTCCGGACCTTAACAAAACAAAAGACATAAAATAACATGTCGTGCCAATTCTGTATTTATTTTGAAAATTTTTAATTTTGACTTATACTGTAAATAATGTTTTCTCATGGACATTGATCTGACACCACACCCATTACCACTACAGTGTAATGTCTGTCTCCCCTTCTCCCCCTCACTTGCCCCCTAGTGCATTGTCTGAGTCAGTTCCCCAGTATCTTGCTTTGCGATTTTTGTTGCTGCCTCACTATGTATCATTAAAAAATAAATAGATAGATTCAAAATGGCCACAGGGCCTATCATTTTACTTCCAGATTTATATTCCAGGATTGTGCTAAACTTGAACATCAATGTTACAGAAGAATAGTTTATAATATTCCCAATTGAATACGGACAACAAATAGAAGATTCATGTGTCATTTATCAAATGTAATGTATCAATACAGGATACTTTAAGTATTTAAAATAAATAATACTTAAATAAAAAAGCAACTACAACCAATGAGATAAAAGGGGGCTTGTTGGGGAGTTGGCAGGGACTCTGGGGACACTGGTGTTGTTACTGGTATTCCAACATTGTATGCCTGAAATAATTCTCTTATGAACAGCTTTGTAAATCATGGTGTCTTAATAAAATATTTTTGATTAAAAAAATCGATGAGATACAACATATTCTTTCACATGGGTGAATCTAAATACCTCAAGATAAATGAAAGAAGTCAGTTATGAAAGACAGGATTCCGTTTGCCTGGAAAGTGTAAACTAGGAAAATACATTGAGATAAGGAGTTGAAGTACAGGAAGTCAGGCAAACAGAGTGGAGCTGGGAGATTGTTCGGAGACAAATGATCACAAACAGCTATTTACTTTCTTTTGGGACTAATGAAAACTTAATACAAATGATTGTATTACTAGAGCCCACAATAGATAAATTATGTGGTGTGTGAATTACATTTTAATAAAGCTGTTTTAATTTAAAAACATGAAACACACAGAATGCTCTTTA
Organism: Sorex araneus; assembly: GCF_027595985.1. Lineage (NCBI taxonomy): Eukaryota > Metazoa > Chordata > Mammalia > Eulipotyphla > Soricidae > Sorex > Sorex araneus. The sequence continues at coordinate 121,518,231 of NC_073307.1, forward strand.
ACTTCAAGCTATATTACGAAAGATTGTAATAAAACCTTAATGGTTTTGGAGCAAATACACATGCTTAGACCAATAGAATAAAATAAATCCTAACATATATATATATGTATATATATATATATACACACATACACACATGAAAAAGCACCTGAGTTTTTGACATTTTATTTTAGTTCATTATATATTAAGATAGTATGTTTTACATAGTTATGTTTAGCTGACTTTTAGGAGCACAAAGTCTCAACACCAATCCCACCAGTGTTGTTGACTTTCCTGCACTGATGTCCAGGTTTTCCTCCCAAAACCCAGACATACTCCTGGAAGACATGTATCGAAATTGGACTGTTTTAATTTAGATTTTTACCTTACAATAATGTTGGCTTTATAGCATATGTGTGTGTACCCCATCTCTGATATTGTGAATTGTTGGGTCCAAAGGTCACACTGTTTTCACTCCTCAGAGAAACCTCTGACTGGGCTGAACAGACAATACTTCTACCAGAAGTGAATGAGATCTTCTTTTCCACTACATACTGCCAACATGAATTGTTCTCATTTTTTTAGAATGTATGTACCATTTGTACTGGTGACAGATGATATATTATTGTTCTCTTTGTTTGAATTTTTCTAATAATAAATGATGATTTTTATATGTCTTCTTTTCATGAGTCTTTCAGTTATTTTCATCAGAGAATTGTCTGTTAATTTCCTTTCTCCATTTTTGGGTGTATTGGTCTTCTGGATATGTTTTACTGTTAATCTCTAATCAAAAATTGAATCACTTCAGAAGCACAGTTGAAAAGTTTTTCATGATTGGGTTTCAGTCATATAATGTTTGACACCCATCCCTTTACCATTGTCCATTGCCCAACATCAATGTCCCCTGTTACTCTCCCACCATCTCAACACCCCCTAGCTTGCCTTCATGGCAACTTTTCTTCTCTCTCATGATTTTTTTAATTTCTCTTTTGTTTTGGGCATCACGGTTTGAAATACAGGTACTGAAAGATCATCATATTTGTACCTCCACCTAATTTCAACACTCAGTACTTGTTCAGCAATTTCACTTCTTAAATAATATCCTAAATCTTTGGCAGGTTTGTTGTCAATCTTTATGAGTGCTTTATACGTCTTAGATAGTGATCCTTTGTTTGATGTTTTATATGCAAATATTTTCCCACTCAGTTATGTTTTTTAAATTTTGCCCATGTTTTCTTCACTGTGCAGAATCTTTTGAGTGTTATGGAGACTTCTTTGCTTTTTTGTTTGTTTGTTTGTTCCTGAGCTCCTAAATGTATAAGGAATGAGGTTAGGGAAAAATTAGCCCATGCAGAAAGAGTAACTCCAGATCTTTAATACCACAAAGTAGACATTTAATACCATAGTAGACATTTAATACCGTAGCAAACAGATATGAAACTACTACTCCAGGAAAGTCATTGGCAATTAATTGTAGAGTTCCACATCCAATTTCCTTTATATTATCCAGTTATATCCTTCCTGATTATTTATCTATAAAAACTGAAAAGAGTCATAAAAAAACTTGTAAATGAATGTTAATAGTAGATTTTTCCTTGTTAATAGCAGATTTTTTCTTGTTAATACTAGAAAAATAGATGTTTCCCTATATTGCATACATGAAAATAAACAATGGTTTCTTGATACTATGAAATAGGATTCAACTTAAGATATAAACAAAAACACAGATAACTGAAATACAATGACAAAATTTCCTGAAATTATGACTACAGCATGACTCTAAGATATGAACATTTGATTCTTCATGACATTTCCAGAGTCTCCTGAGGAGGGCGGCCTTCACTTCCATTTTCCTCAGGAATGTCCTGCAAAGCCCTCTGCAGAATTATTTTGAGACTCCTTCTTTGCTGTTTTTTCTGCTTTCTAAAAGAACCAACAAAGAAATAAATGATGGGGTTGGCACAGCTATTGACACAGAAGAGTACCTCTGTCGCTAGCCAAAATCTAAAGCTGTGTATACCATTCCACATTATTATCAAGGGTATGAGGATTCCCCAAGGTAGGCCACAGATGAGAAAGACCAGCACTGTAAGCCCGACGGTCGCATACAGCCTGGTCAGCTTCCTCTTCTGGGAGCCACACAGCAATCTGGTCAGCAGCGCCAGGCTGGATACTAATAGAAGAACAGAGCAGAAAACTATCCACGTGGCAATGCTTATATAAGTTAGCCCACACAAATAGTCATCAAACATTCCACTCAGTTGACCACAGAATGTCATTCTCAGGATGTTTAGGAGCAGGGACAGGACCCAAAGCAGGGCACACACAACAGCAGATAAGTATTTTGGGCGGTGGCTATAGTACCAGATGGGCTTTAGGACAGACAGGCAGCGCTCAGTGCTAATGGCAGTAATAAAGCTCAGGCTTGCAACATAGGGAAAGACACTTATGTGAATAAATAGAAGAGCATATTTATTGGAAAACTCTAATCCTATGAAGAATGATGTAACGGATAAAATCATCCAGATGAAGAGAAAGACAAAATCAGCTCCTGCCAAGTTGAGGATGTAGATGGAGAAAGCATTCTTCCGAATACGGAAGCCCAGGAGCCAGAGCACCACCGCATTTCCTGCCAGACCCATCAGAGTAAAGACACATTCCAAAATCCTTGTGATGATGTAAGCCTTCTTGGTTGTTTGTAGAAAGTTCAGCCAATCACTTTCATCCTGTGGTGTGCTTACTGTCACCCAGGTTGTCACAGTTGTATCCAGCCTCAGATATTCTCCAGTGGTGTTCCTGGGAACATAAAACATAAATAAGAAGAATTTTTATTATCATCAGTGATTCTCATAGGTATACTGCTGCCCATGTTACATTCCACCAAGTGACATTTCATATTATATAAGAGAGAAAATGAAACGGAAGAGATTAAAATAAGAAGGTCACACATTTTTGGAGTCTTTTGCTTGGATTCAATCTGATCTGATGAAATCCTGGAGTTTCTTTCTGAATTACAATTCTTCACAAGTAGGAAATATTCCAGATTCCTGATTTTCTCACTTCCTTGGCCATGCCACATTGCACAGTCTCAGGAGGAGACACTCCAGGGCAGGCTGTGAGGGACAGCAGCAGGACCCATAAGCCCAGCAGATCTCTGTTCTTACCTGAGGTCTCCTCTCCAGGTCACCAACTCTGTATCCCTAGACAAATGAAGGAATAAGACTCCAATATGTCTGGTCTTTCAGTCCCCTTGTGTCAGCTCTCTGAAAACAGTAACCTCTCTTCTCATATACTTTAGTATGTTACAAAAGCCAAATCATTTTTGAGGGACACAATGGGTAGCTAAGAGAAGTTATTCAAGAAATGGATAAAGAGTTACTGAGGGAGACATTTCAAAGCAAGATAAAGTTGGGTCAAATGTAAAATATACATCAAATGAATTAGTCACCATATTAAACATGTGATAATAGAATAAAAAAGATTATATAATAAAAAGGATTATATGTTATTCTACTGTAGAAAGCTTTCTCTTTTTTCTTTGAGGAAATTTTTTACACTTAATAATTATTTCTGGCTTCTATGTACTCTAAATCTATGAGATTATAGTTGGCTCATGGAAAGTTTATAATGAGAACTAAAATACTCTTATACTAATCACTTAAGTATAGATAAAGTCAGTTTGGCAAAGGAGAAGTTTAATGGAATCAGTGGCTTCATTGTTTACTGAATTATGTTCTTTATGGGGGTATATAGAGAGATGATGTTTTGAGTTCTTAATAGGCAGTTTCATAAAGGAATACTACGGAAGGAAGTCAGATATTGGAAAGGTGACTTTACACTGAGTTGTTTGGGATTAAACTGCAGATACTCATGAATTGCAATTTGAGAACAGATGGAAAGATTATTTGAATAAAAGCAACTTGTTTAAAGCTATTCAAGATAAAATATCTCTGTATTTATTCAGAAAAGTTAAGCTAGCAGGTAAAACTGTGCTGACAGTAAGAAGGTCACTGGAAGGCTGCATAGTGGGTCTTTTTTTATAATGGAATAATGTCTGGTGACTGAAACATTATGGAGAATGTGGTGTCTAAGAAACACTCCTAGATATAGAAATTTATTTCTTCTACTCCATACATGAGCAATTAAAAAATTAAAACTAATGAAAAAGACTAAAATATTAATTTATTGCCCTCATTTTCACTTAGAGGAAAGGAAACAGAAGCACAAAGTGCTGGGCTGATAAGTCCCGTGTTTCATGAAAACAACTGCTATGGTCCTCTGTAAATAGATTGTGTCTGAATGTTTTTCTTTAACTAACCCTGCTAAATCACTAACATATCAGAATGAAATATATCTAAATATAAGGGAGAGAAAGAATTCAGAAATACTCATCAAGATCCCAGGAAGAATATCACAATTTAGTGTTTTGCTTTTGTTAGATAAAACAATTACAGAAGGTAAAGAAAAGAAAGAAAAGTATGAAGGAGAAAAATTGTTGTGAGCAGAAGCAAATGATTCATGTTGTGGGACACTGAGTGGAAAGAAGTAAACTAGGAGAAAACTGGGTGCTATTATAAATCTCTTGAGTAATCAAAGCATAAGTCCTTTTGTTCTGAGAAAAGAAAATCATTTCCCAATAAAGAGGAAGATTCACATCACATGAGGCCTCCCAGTTCAAAGAGTTTTCATCTCTCCAGAACTGAGAGGACTGAATTAACCGTCAAGGGTCTCTTGGTTCTGCTATTCATGGTAGCCTGTGAGGAGATGGAGTAAAACCATAAGATCATTACTGTCTATCAGGGAACCTGTGCTTTTTATTCATGAAGCTGAACAATAGAGGAAGTTACAATTAGTGGTTGTCTATTCCAAAAGCAATTAAAATATGTAATCTTCTGTTCTTATCATCAAACCCCATTTGATATAGATGTATCCTGTACCTACTATCCGTCCAAGGAGAGAAATCTCTGTGCCCAATTGGTGGACAGTCATTATTTCTGACACTGATAAATTCTAGGAAATGGAGACATTGACAGGAGTGAGTTGACAACCTCTCCTTGTGGGGTTCAGAGTTGACAGAAACTGTGAGGATCTTCCTGAAGACATAACTTCTCTCTGGTGTGCTTTCCTACACTCATAGCTACTCTTAATAACTACACCCAGAAATACAGCCATAACCCTTTATGAGTTTTGCTTACCTATGTTTATCTTTTAATTATACTGAAATCACAGCTCTTTGCTATTAACTCAATTAACAAGTTGTGATTACTATTCCGTGCAAATTTACCTAAAACTCCCCTGTTAATAAAATTTTCCTTGATGGAGTTGGAGCGATATTACAGAGTATAGGGCATTTATCTTGCACAGAGCCAACCTGGGTTCGATTCCCAGCATCCATATGGTCCCCCGAGCACTGCCTGAAGTAATTCCTGAGTGCATGACCCAGGAGTAACCCCTGTTCATCGCCAGTTGTGGCCCACAAACAAACAAACAAACAAAATTTCCTTGACCAAATTCTTCTTGTCATTCTACTTTAGGTTAAGTGTGTGTGTGTGTGTGTGTGTGTGTGTGTGTGTAAGAAAAAGAACTTTTCCAAGATAAAACTGAGGACAAGATTATTAACCACAATTGTTGGAAGGGATACATATATTTAGATTTCTCTGCTATTAAATCAGTAAAACAACATAATTCTTCCCATGACAGCAAATTGGAATGGGTTGGAGGATAGAATGGGAAGAGATTACAGTGAACGCAAACACTCTTGCTTTTCTTCTTAGATATTCAATTAAGTCTACCAGCCATCAAAGCACAAATGTGACTTTGGGAATAAAGTTGACAAAACATACCTTCCCTCCATTCTTCCTTAGAAGTGACAAGTTGTCTTGTGTTGAAATGAAAAGTGTTCAGAGATCGAGGGTGGTTCAGAATGGTTCTCTGCCCTGAAGCAGAGCCCCTGGAGGAATGGAACCTGGTGCATAAGGGAAGATTATAAAGTTTCTAAACAGGTCTTGTGATTTCCTTCCAATGAGATAACTGTAAATGATATAGTGTTGACCATTCTGGGTACGTTTCTCAACAGTTGATCTGATTAATTCCCTATCTCTCAATTCATACATCCCCAACCCAATATGGTGCACTTCCCTGCATGTGATTCTTGTATATTAAGTCAGTGTCAGCTATCTGCCTGGACTCTACAACCAAACAACATGATTAGGCATTTATTTATGTAAACATAATAAACACTTTCCTCCACAAGAAGAAAACTGCCAACCTGATCAAAAAATGGGGTGATGAAATGAACAGAAACGTTCCCAAAGAAGAAATCCAAATGGCAGAGAGGCACATGAGAAAATTTTAAACATCACTAATCATCAAGGATATGCATATCAAAACAACAATGAGGTATCATCTCACACCACAGAGACTGGCCCACATCCCAAAAAACAAAAGCAACCAGTGTTGGCGTGGATGTGGGGAGAGAGGGACACTCCTTCATTGCTGGTGGGAATGCCGACTGGTCAAGAACTTTTGGAAAACAATATGGACAATTCCCAAAAAATTAGAAAATTAGCTTCCATTTGACCCAGCAATACCACTTCTGGGAATATATCCTGGAGAGGCAAAAAGGTATAGCAGAGATGACACCTGCATTTCTATGTTCATTGCAGCACTGTTTACAATAGCCACAATCTGGAAAAAACCAGAGTGCCAAAAAACAGATAACTGGTTAAAGAAACTTTGGTATATCTACACAATGGAATACTATGTAGCTGTCAGAAAACATGAAGTCATGAAATTTGCATATGTGGATCAACATGGAAAGTATCATGCTGAGTGAAATGAGTCAGAAAGAAAGAGACAGACATAGAAAGATTGCACTCATGTGGAATAGAAAGTAGCTGAGAAGTACAAGCTTGCAATGATACAATTTCTGGCAGATATTTCTTTGTACTTAGTTACTTAAATACTAAAATACAGAAATCCAAAACCGTGTGGCCACTAATGCGGCCACTTGACCTCATATCTCTTCATTCTCAGCAATGGAAAACAAATTATCAAATGCTTCCTTTTCAGCGGTCCGACATTAAGGGGGAGAAACTCCAAACAATAATAGCGATTTTTTTGTTGAAATATTGAATATAATCAAAGTAAAGTGAAAGTAAAGTGAAATTTGTCAGTTACATAGTCAGGGTGAGGGACTGGGAAGGTGGCGGGGACGGGGGGGAGGTATACTGTGATTCTTGGTGGTGGAATATGTGCACTGGTGAAGGGATGGGTGTTTGAGCATTGTGTAACTGAGACTTAAATCTGAAAGCTTTGTAACTTTCCACATGGTGCTTCAATAAAAGAATAAATTAATTTAAAAAATTTCTTATTTAATATTTAAAAACTCTATTGCAGGGCCAGAGTGATAGTACATCAGGTAGGGCATTTACCTTGCAACCAGTCTACCAGGGTTTATCCCTGGCATCCCACATGGTCCCCCAAGGACTGTCAGGAGTAATTCCTGGGTGCAGAGCCAGCTATAACTCCTGAGTGTTGCTGGGTGTGGTTCACAAAAAAATAAACAAATCCAAAAATTTCTACTGCACCAGAGTAATAATACAATGTATATGGTTCTTGCCTTGCAGGCAGCCAAAGCAGGATCAATCTCCAGAATCCCTTACAGTCCCACAGAGCCTGCCAGGAGTAAACCTTGAGTGTTGAACCAGGAGTAAGCCCTAAGCACTGCTGGATGTGATCCAAAAGAAAGGCATACAAATGAGCAACCTCAACCAAAAGATACAACAAGACTCTGTGTATTCTATTTTTATTTTTTGGTTTTTGGGTCACACCTGGAGATGCACAGGGGTTATTCCTTGCTCTGCACTCAGAAATTACTACTGGTGATGCTCATGGGACCATATGGGATGCTGGGAATTGAACCAGGGTCGGCCGCGTGCAAGGCAAACGCCCTACCCGCTGTGCTATCTCTCCAGCCACAAGACTTTGTATTCTTTCTTTGTTTTGTTTTTTAAATTTTTATTAGTGAATCACCGTGGGGTACAGTTACAAACCTATGAATTTTCATGTCTGTATTTAGTTTACATCCCTCTACCAGTACCCATTAGCCTCCACCAATGATCCCTAGTATCACTCCCACCACCCCCATCCCAACCCCCATCACCCCATCCTGCCTTTGCAATAGGACATGCCCTTTTGTTCTCTCTCCTGTTGGATGTTGTAATTTGAAATAGATATTGAGTGGCCATTATATTCTATATATAGTCTACTTTTGGTACGCAGCTTTCAACCTGAGTGAGTCCTCCCAACATTGTCTACTAGGTGTTCCCTTTTCTGTCTCTGCTGCCTTTCCCCCCAGCATGTGAGGCCAGTTTCCAAGCTGTGCAGCAGACCTCCTGCTTCTTATCTCAAATACTCTTGGGTGTTAGTGTCCCATTCTGCTACTTTATAGTCCGCATATAAGTGTGATCTTTCTAGGTCTGTCTTTTTCTTTCTGACTCATTTCACTCTCCATGTTGATCCACTTATATGTGATTTTCGTGACTTCATCTTTTCTAACTGTTGCATAGTATTCTATTGTGTAGATGTACCAAAGTTTCTTTAACCAGTCATCTGTTTTGAGGCACTTGGGTAATTTCCAGATTTTGGCTATTATAAATAATGCTGCAATGAACATACAAAAGATGTCATTTCTTCGATGTTTTTTTGACTCTCCGGGATATATTCCTAAGAGTGGTATTGCTGGGTCAAATGGGAGCTCAATTTCTAGTTTTTTGAGAATCATCCATATTGTTTTCCAAAAGGGCTGAACTAGTCGGCATTACCACCATCTATTGAGAGTCCTTTTCTCCCCACAACCACGCCAACAATGGTTGCTTTTGTTTTTTGGGATGTGGGCCAGTCTCTGTGGTATGAGATGATATCTCATTTTTGTTTTGATCTGCATCTCCCTGATGAGTAGTGTTGTAGAAAATTTTCTCATGTGCCTCTCAGCCATTCGGTTTTCTTCTTTGGGAAAGTTTCTGTTCACTTCATCACCCCAGTTTTTGATTGGGTTGGCAGTTTTGTTCTTGTGGAGTTCAACCAATTCCTTGTATATACTTGATATCAACCCCTTATCAGATGAGTATTGGGTAAATATCCTTTCCCATTCTGTAGACTGTCTTTGTATTTTGGTCACTGTTTCTTTCGAGGTGCAGAAGCTTCTTAGTTTAAATTAGTCCCATTTGTTTATCTTTGTTTTCACTTGATTTGCCAGTGGCGTGTCATCTATGAAGATACCGTTGGCTTCAATGTTGTAGAAGGTTTTGCCTACCTTGTATTCAATGTTCCTTAGGGATTCTGGTATGATGTTGAGGTCTCTAATCCATTTTGACCTGACTTTTGTACATGGTGATAGGTGGAGATCTATGCCCAATGTTTTGCCTGTAGCTGTCCAGTTTTGCCAGCAAAGTTTGTTAAACAAGCTTTCCTTGCTCCACTTCACATTTCTTGCTCCCTTATCAAAGATTAGATGTTCATATATTTGGGGTGTTGTGTCAGACTATTCAACCGTGTTCCATTGGTCTGCAGCTCTGCCTTTGTTCCAGTACCAAGCTGTTTTAATGACTACCGCTTTGTAGTAGAGTTGGAAGTTGGGGAGGTTAATTCCTTTCATTTTCTTTTTCCCAAGAATTGCTTTAGCTATTCATGGGGGCTTATTGTTCCATATCAATTTCAGGAGTGCTTGTTTCATTTCTTTGAGGAAGGTCAAGGGTATCGTTATAGGGATCGCATTGAATTTGTACAATGCTTTGGGGAGTATTGCCATTTTGACAATTCTTCCAATCCATGAGCAGGGTATATATTTCCATTTCCTCGTGTCCTCTTTTACTTCCTCAAGTAGTGTTTTGTAGTTTTCTTTATACAAGTCCTTTACCTCCTTAGTTAAGTTGATTACAAGGTACTTGATCTTTTGAGGCACAATTGTGAAGGGATTGCTTTTATCATTTCGCCTTTTTATATTCCATTATTTGCGTATAAAAAAGCCACGGCCATTTGGGTATTAATTTTATAACCTGCAACTTTACTATATGAGTCTATTGTTTCTAAGAGTTTCATGATAGAGGTTTAGGGTTCTCTAAGTTTAGTATCATATCATCTGCGAATAGAGAGAGCTTGATTTCTTCCTTTCCTATCTGAATGCCCTAAATATCTTTTTCTTGCCTAATCGCTATGGCAAGTACTTCCAGTACTATGTTGAACAGATGTGGAGAGAGTGGTCATCCCTGTCTCGTCCTTGTTCTTAGACGGAATGTTATTTTTCCCCATTGAGTACGATGCTTGCCGTAGGCCTGTGATAAATGGCTTTGACTATATTGAGGAAAGTCTCTTCTATACCCATTTTGGCGAGAGTTTTCATCATAAACAGGTGCTAGATCTTGTCAAATGCTTTCTCTGCATCTATTTATATGATTATATGATTTTATCTTTTCTTTTGTTGATATGGTGGATTATGTGCATTGATTTCCAGATGCTAAACCATTCTTGCAACCCCTGCATGAATCCAACTTGATCATGGTGTATGATCTTTTTTATGAGTCGTTGAAAATTCTATTTGCCAATATTTTGTTGAGGATCTTCGCATCTGTGTTCATCAGGGATATTGGCCTGTTGCTTTCTATTTTAGTGGTATCTTTATTTGCTTTTGGTATTAGGGAGATATAAGCCTCATAGAAACTGTTTGGGAGAGTTTCTGTTTCTTCAATTTCCTGGGAAACCTTGAGAAGAACTGACAATAATTCATCTTTAAATGTTTGGAAGAATTCAGCAATGAATCAGTCTGTTTGGGGGAAGACTTTTGATTACAGTTTCAATTTCCTTGATATTAATAGCACTATTCAGGTACTCCAGGTCTTCTTCGTTTTGCTTTGGGAGATTATAGGGATCCAGGAATTTATCTGTTTCTTCTAGGTTCTCTTTTTTTGTGGCATTCAGATTTTCAAAGTATTCTCTGGTAATCTTTTGAATTTCTTTGAAGACTGCACTCTAACTCCAACTTTTTTTGTTTTATTGACATGACTTAAACAGTTTATACATTTTTACAATAGATAACAAGACTTTATGGTATGCAAAACAATTTAGAATTAGACATGAAAATAAATTGAATTGTCAAGAATATGCTAATAATTAAAATGGAAACTGTACTGTATGAAATGAATCCAATTATGGACATACAAATATGATAAAACGATCACAATTTGTAACTTGAAATTTTACAAAATTATATTTTTCTCACTGAAACATAAATCTACAAAACATTGATTTACAAAGTGTGATACAATAGATTATCGTAAGTGTCCCTCCTACATTGAGTAAACACCATGATTTTATGAAGTTGGTCACGATGATTTGTTACTGTCATTCATTCAACATTCCAACATCCGTTCCTCAGCCATTGTCACCTTCCCCCATTTGTGTCCAAGTTTCGAATCATCCCTCAAAAATGCCTATTACACTTTTTAATGAAGCAAAATTGAAACTACTTTTTTACTTTTTAAAAAATATTTTATTATATTTTTAATAAATCACCATGAGGTACAGTTACAGTCTTACAAACATTTGTGCTTATGTTTCAGTCATACAATGATTGAGTACCCATCCCTCCACCAATGCCCATTTTCCACCGCCAGTGTTCACAGTATCTCTTATACCACCCCCACCCCAACCACTCCAACCCCCCTCTGTAGCAGGTGCATTTCCTTTTACTCTCTCTCTCCCTTTGGATGTTGTGGTTTGCAATACAGGCATTATGTGACCATCATATTCAGTCTATAGTCTACTTTCAGCACACATCTCCCATCCCGAGCAAGTCCTCCAAGCATCATTTACTTGGTGGTCCCTTCTTTATCTGAACTGGCTATTCCCCCAGCATGTGAAGCTGGTTTCCAGGCCATGTAGCAAATCTGCTGGCCCTTATCTTTACTGTGCTTATGTGTTAGTCTCCCATTCTGCTACTTTATATTCCACAAATGAGTGCAGTCCTTCTATGTCTGTCCCTCTCTTTCTGACTCATTTCACTTAGCATGATACTCACATTCTGATCCACTTACATGCAAATTTCATGACTTCATTTTCTAACATCTGCATAGTATTCCATTGAGTAGAAGAACCAAAGTTTTATTTTTTAAAAAAAAATTTTATTAGTGAATCACGTGGGGTAAAGTTACAGACTTACAAATTTTCATGCTTAAGTTTCAGTCATACAGTGATTGAGTACCCATCCCTCCACCAGTGCCCATTTTCCACCACCACTGGTCCCAGCATCCCTCCCACCACCCCCACCCTGTCCCCTTCACCCCACACCACATCTGTGGCAAGGCATTCCCTTTTGCTCTCTATCTTTGGGTGTTGTGGTTTGCTACAGAGGTATTAAGTAGGCATCATGTTCAGTCTATAGTCTATTTTCAGCCCATATCTCCCATTTCTAGTGGGTCCACCTGGCACCTTTACTTGGAGATCCCTTATCTATCAGAGGTTCTACTTCACCTACCATGATGAGGCCAGCTTCCATGCTGTGGAATAGTCCTTCTGGTACTTATCTCTAAAATTCTTGGATGTTAGTCTCCCATTCTGTTACTTTATATTCCACAAATGAGTGCAATCTTTCTATGTCTGTTCCTCTCTTTCTGACTCATTTCGCTTAACATACTTTCCATGTTGATCCACCTATATGCATATTTTGTGACTTCATCTTTTCTGACAGATGCATAGTATTCCATTGTGTAGATGTACCAAAGTTTCTTTAACCAGTCATTGCAGCACTGTATACAATAGTCAAAATCTGGGGAAAGAACAGAGTGTCAGTTTCTTTTTTAAAAATTTTTTTATTTTTTAAACTTGTACCAAAGTTTCTTTAACCAGTCATTTGTTCTTGGGTACTCGGGTTTTTTCTAGATTCTGACTATTTTGAACAGTGCTGCAATGAATATATAGGTGCACATGGCACTTTTACTATACTTTTATGCATCTCCGGTATATATTCCCAGAAGTGGTAATGCTGGGGTCAAATAGGAGCTCAATTTCAAATTTTTTGAGAAGTGTTAATAGTGTTTTCCAAAAGAGCTGAACCAGTCGGCATTACCACCAGCAGTGAAGGAGAGTCCCTTTCTCCCCACATCCACACCAACACCAGTCGCTTTTGTTCTTTAGGATGTGGGCCAGTCTCTGTGGTGTGAGATGGTATCTCATTGTTGTTTTGATCTGCATCTTCCTCTTCCTGATTATCAGTGATGAGGGACGTTTTTTCATGTGTCTTTTAGCCATTTGGATTTCTTCCTTGAGAAAGTTTCTGTTCTGTTTCATCTCCCTATTTTCTGGTAGGGTTGGATGTTTTCTTCTTCTGGAGTTCGGTTAGTGCCTTGTAAGTCCTTGATATCAACCCCTTGTCGGATGGATATTGGGTGAATATCCGTTCCCATTCTGTAGACTGTCTTTTTATTCTGGTCACTGTATCTTTTGTGGTACGGAAGCTTCTCAGTTTAAAGTAGTCCCATTTGTTGATCTCTATTTCCACTTGCTTGGTCAGTGGCACGTCATCTTTGAAGATACCTGTAGCTTGAATGTCGTGAAGGGTTTTGCCAACCTTGTCTTGAATGTACCTTATGGATTCTGGACTAATGTTGAGGTCTTTAATCCATTTTGATCTGACTTATGTGCATGGTGTTATGTATAAGTCTGAGCCCATTTTTTTTGCATGTAGCTGTCCAGTTTTGCCAGCACCATTTGTTAAAGAGGCTTTCCTTCCTCCACTTTACACTTTTTGCTCCCTTATCAAAGATTAGATGATCATATATTTGAGGGTGTGTGTAAGGATATTCTGCCCTGTTCCATTGGTCTACTGCTCTGACTTTGTTCCCCTACCATGCAATTTTAATTATTACTGCTGTGTAGTAGAGTTTGAGGTTGGGGAAAGTGATGCCTCCCATCTTTTCCCCCAAAATTTCTTTAGCTACTCGTGGGAGTTTGTTGTTGCATATGAATTTTAGGAGTCTTTGTTCCAGTTCCTTGAAGAATGTCATGGGTATCCTTATAGCGATCATACTGAATCTGTATAGTGCTTTGGGAAGTATTGCCATTTTGACAATGTTAATTCTCCCAATCCATGAACAGGGGATGTGCTTCCATTTCCTCGTGTCCTCTTTTATTTTGTGAAGTAACGTTTTGTAATTTTCTCTCTACAGGTCCTTCACCTTTTTAGTTAAGTTGATTACAAATTACTTGATTTTCAGAGGCATGATTGTGAACAGGATTGCTTTTTTCATATAACTTTCTTCTCTCTCATTACTTGCATATAGGAAAGCCATGGACTTTTGGGTATTGATTTTATAGCCTGTGACTTTACTCTACAAGTCTATTGTTTTGAAGAGATTCTTGGTAGAGTCTTTGGAGTTCTCTAAATATAATATTATATCATCTGCGAATAGTGAGAGCTTGATTTATTCCTTTCCTCTCTGGGTTCCCTTAATGTCTTTTTCTTGCCTAATCGCTATTGCAAGTACTTCCAGTACTATGTTGAACAGAAGTGGTGAGAGCGGACATGCTTGCCTTGTCCCTGATCTTAGGGGGACAGTCCTTAATTTTTTCCCATTGAGGAAAATTCTTGCTTTAGGCTTCTGGCTTTGACTATATTGAGGAAGTTCCCTTCTATGCCCATTTTGTTGAGAGTTTTCATTATGAACGGGTGCTGCATCTTGCCAAATGCTTTCTCTGCATTTATTGATATGATCATATGGCTTTTATCTTTACTTTTGTTGATATGATAGATTACGTTGATTGATTTCCAAATTTTAAACCATCCATGCATCCCCGGGATGAATCCCACTTGATCATGGTGTATGATCTTTTTGATGAGTTGTTGGATTCTTTTTGCTAGTATTTTGTTGAGGATCTTCGCATCAGTGTTCATCAGGGACATTGGTCTATAGTTTTCTTTTTTTGTGGTGTCCTTGTTTGCTTTTGGTATTAGGGAGATATGTGCCTCATAGGAAATGTTCAGGAGTGTTCCTGTCTTTTCAATTTCCTGGAACAGCTTGAAGAAAAAACTGGCAACAAGTCTTCTTTGAATGTTTGGAAGAATTCACCAGTGAAACTGTCTGGACCTGGGCTTTTGCTTTTGGGTAGACTTTTGATTACAGTTTAGATTTCCTTGATATTAATGGGTTTATTCAGGTATTCCACATCTTCTTGCTTCAGTCTTGGGAGATTGTAGGAAAGGAATCAAGGAATTTGTCCATTTCTTTTTAGGTTCTCTTGTTTTGTGGCATAGAGACTTTCAAAGTAGTCTCTGATGATCTTTTGAGTCTCGTTGGTTTCTGTTGTGATGTCCCCCTTTTCATTTCTGATTCGGTTTATTAGGGTTCTCTCTCTCTTTCTTTGTGAGTCTTGCTAGCAGTTTATCAATCTTATTTATTTTCTCAAAGAACCAGCTCTTTGTTTCATTGAGCTTTAGGATTGTTTTATGGGTTTCCATATCGTTAATTTCTGCTCTAAGTTTTATTATTTCTTTCCTTCGATCTGGTTCGGGTTCCTTTTGCTGGTCCTCTTCTAAGATCTTGAGATGCAAAGTCAAGCTATCTATATAGGCCCTTTCTTCCTTCCTGAGGAAAGCTTGCAGAGCTATAATTTTTCCCTTAATACAGCGTTAGCTGCATCCCATGGGTCCTGTTAACTTGTGTCTTCATTCTCATTTGTCTCGAGGTATTTTTTGATTTCTTCCTTGATTTCCTTTGTGATCCACTCATTGTTCAACAGTGAGTTGTTTAATTTCCAGGTGTTTGATTTGGTTCTTCACATCTGTGTGTGATTAACTTCCATCTTCAGCTCATCATGGTCTGAAAAGATAGTTGATACAATTTCTATCTTCCCAATTCTATTAAAGTATAATTTGTGACCCAGAACGTGGTCTATTTTGGAAGATGTTCTGTGTGCGCTGGTAAAGAATGTGTCTTCTTTCTTTTTGGGGTGTATTTCCCTGTATAGGTCTACTAGCCCTGTCTCTTCCATTTCTTCCTTCAGAATCATTGTTTCCTTGCTGAGTGTTGTTCTTGTCGATCTATCCAGAG
Organism: Sorex araneus; assembly: GCF_027595985.1. Classification (NCBI taxonomy): domain Eukaryota; kingdom Metazoa; phylum Chordata; class Mammalia; order Eulipotyphla; family Soricidae; genus Sorex; species Sorex araneus. The sequence continues at coordinate 121,534,313 of NC_073307.1, forward strand.
GTGATAATGCAGTTTTGAAGTCTCCAACTACTATCATGGCACTAGTTATGTCCCCCTTAAATTCTTTTAGGAGTTCTTTTAAGTATTTAGCTGATAGTTCATTAGGTGCGTATATGTTTAAGAGTGTGATTTCTTCCTGTTGTACATATCCCTTGATGAATAGAAAATGACCTTCGCTGTCACTTCTGATCTTTTTCAGCCTGAAATCTATGTTGTAGAATACTAGTATGGCCACCCATCTTTTTTGAGGGAGTTGTTTGCTTGCAGGATTTTTTTCCATCCTTTGACTTTGAGTCTGTGTTTGTTCTGGCTATTCAGATGTGTTCTTGTAGGCAGCAGAAAGTTGAGTTTAATCTCTGAATCCATTTTGCCACTCTGTGCCTCTTGATTGGTACATTTAGAGCTTTAACATTACAAGAAATTATTGTCATGGTATTTTGTGCCATCTTTCTGTAGGGTTTGTTGTTCTTATAGGGTTTTTCCTTGTCTTACAGTAGCCCTTTTTGTTTGGTCTTGAGTCTATGAAGTTCCTGAGCTGTTGTTTCTCCGTGAAATAGTGTATGGTTCCTTCAAGTTTAACTGAGAGTTTAGCTGGGTAAAGTATTCTTGGTGAGGCGTTCATTTTATTAAGTTTTTCACTATATCCCACCATTGTCTTCAGGCTTGGAAGGTTTCCTCTGGTAGGTCTGCTGTGAATCTAAGGGGTGCTCCTTTGTATGTGATTTCCTTCTTTGATCTTGTTGCTTGCAGTATTGTGTCTCTATCCACGGCATCCATCATTCTGACTATAATATGCCTTAGGGATTTTTTTTGGGTCCCTTTTAGTTGGCACCCTTCTGACTCCTTGGATCTGGATGCCCACATTCTCTAGCTCTGGGAATTTCTTAGCATTGATGTCTTTAATTGTGTTTTTTTCATTGGGATTGGTTCCCTGTGCTTCTGGTACTCCAATGATTCTTAGGTTGTCCCTCTTGAGGTCATCCCCTAGGACTCTTATGGCTCTAGAACCATTTTGAGGTCTTTTGTCATTATTTGTTCTTGCCTGTATGCTTTCTGCAGCTCATCTTCAAGCTCACTGATTCTGTCTTCGGCTGTAGCCATTCTACTATTGAGGGCTCCTACTGAGTTTTTTATTTCATCTACTGATTCTTTTAATTGTGTGATCATAGCTTTGAAATTTCTGCTCTCATTTCTTCCTGGATTATCTTGGTGGACCGTTACATTGCTGCATCTATATCCTCCCTTAATTTATTGGATGTTCGTTCATAATTGCTTTGAGTTCATTAACCATCTTCACGATTTCCTCTCTGAATTCTTTATCTGAGAGGAGGTTGTATTTCTGGGAAGTCCCTGTTGACGTTTTGAGATCCTCTCTTCCATCTCTCCTGGTGGTGGGAATTTTCTTCATGTTGTTATGGCCTTTACTGGCTAGCACTCTTCCTTATCTCGTAAGAGGCCCCAATGGAAGACGTGGTGCTATGATCTCTTTACAAAGGACTTTTTGTGCAGCTTGATGTGTTCAGTGACAGTTTTTGTGAAATTAGGATAGGATATGCTAGTTGACTTTCAGCATATAGTGACTAAGATGACCAGGGTATTCTTCAGAGGAATAGGATTGTGACCGAAGAGTGATGCATGGAATGAGAGAAATAACTACTGCCGCTCCAGAAGGAGGCCACGCCCCCTTTTGAGACCACACCTCCTCACGTGAGGACACGCTCCCAACAACCTGAGCAAGAGCAAGGGGCCAGAGCAAGGGGCCAGAGCAGAGAGGTGACTGAGAGCAGCAAGGCGGGGCTGGGAGCTTTGGAACCCCAGACCACCGGCGGGGAGCGATGGGAGAGATCCTCCATGCTGGGCAGGGTTCTAGGATGGTGTTTTAATCCTGGAAAGAGGTTAATATATCAGTACACTGCAACTAGGATCCAACAGAGAAGGGAACAATGATTCAGGTGGAGAGTTACTAAATGTAGCAAGTCTTTCTCAGTAGAAGAGAGTGGGAGCTATTACACATGTTCCAAAGGTAGCCTAGGAAGAAGCATGCAGAGTCCTTTTCTGGTGAAAGAACAAAGGCACAGAAAGCAATGGAGAAGCTGACTGACTGGAAAATTTGACTGGTATTGAAATTCTCCAAGACCATCAACTGAGAGAAACTAAAGAGTAATAGGGAAGTTTCAGGAGAGAGAAGACTTAGTGTGATTCCTTAAGAGGGTGAGAAGTAATCATGGAGAGGATGCATGCTCACTGAGAAGAGCTAAGTGGGAAGTTGATGTTTTTGGACCTTGAATGAAATGAAAGGACATGGTGTGTTGATTTCTATCTACACTCAGCTTTATCTGTTTTAGCGGCAGGAATTGGATTAGTGAAGAGACAGGGTTAACCAGAGCACAAAAACTTGAACAGACACTTCCCTGAACAGACTGTTTTGATGGCAAATAAACAAATAATAAGTGCTTAAACTTGCCTTCTAACACAAATTAAATCATGATGGGCTACCATACTCACATAAAAAACAAAAACACTAAAGCTTTAAAAGTCGACATATATTTTGATGTAATGGATTTTCTTTATACTTCTGATGGGAAAGAAAACTAGCATGAGAAATTCTTTTGTATCCTTAAAATTTTGAAAATATTTTTACCATGTATCATAGTACCAGTGACAATTAACTTAGATAACATGTGGTAACATGAAAACCATGTAACCTGTAAAGAAATTTTCATAGAAGTTTTATTTAAAATAGTCACATGGATGAGGCTGGAGTGACAGCACAGTGGGTAGAGTGTTTGCCTTGCACGTGTCTGACCCAGGTTTTATACCCAGCATCTCATATGGTCCCCCGAGCACCTCCAGGGGTAATTCCTCAGTACATGAGCCAGAAGTAGCCCCTGTACATTGCGGGGTGTGGCCCAAAAAGCAAAAAAAAAGTCACATGGGGGCATCAGAGAGAGTATAGGGTTTAAGATGCTTGCCTTTCATGTGGTCAACCCAGGATCAAGCCCCTGCACCACATATGGTCATCTAAGCACAGTCAGAAGTGATCCCTTAGCACAGAGCCAGGAGTAAATCCTGAGCACTGACAGGTATGACCCACAAACAAATAATAACTGTATCACTGTACACTGTATCACTGTCATACCATTGTTTGTTGATTTACTCAAGCAGGCACCAATAACATCTCTGTTCCTTCCAACCCTGAGATTTTAGCAGCCTCTGCTTACTCGTCTTTCCCAACAATTGGAGACTCTTTCAGAGTCGGGGAATGAGACCTATTGTTACTGTTTTTGGCATATCGAATACACCACGGGGAGCTTTCTAGACAGTGCTTGTGTGGGAAGGATACTCTCTGTAACTTGCCGGGCTCTCATATATATATATATATATATGTGTGTGTGTGTATATATATATACACACTATATATATCGTATACATATACATATGTATGTATGCATACATGTATATATACATATACATATGCATATGTATATGTATATCACTCTCTATGATCTTTTGTCTTCTGTCTGAACTCCATCAAATATGGTGTGGTAATTATGGAAAATAGGTAGGAAGTGTCTTATAATGTGTCCAGAAAGTGGCCTGGAGCTTGGCGGCTATTGGTTAGTGGAGTCTGCTGCTGGGACTGGGTCCCTTGGGGTAGGGAGGGTTCTCACCCAGTGCCCTCTGTGGAGCCCCGAGTAAGACAGCCTGGTGCAGAGTCCGGTGGCGTGGCTATGGGGGCCTCATATTATACTCCCATCCGGGAGGAGCAGCCATTGAGATATGGAGGGTGACAGGTCTCAAATAAACAACAGATAAACAATACTAATAAATACTAATATGGGGAAGGAAGAAAAGGAAAAGGAAGAGAATGGGAAAGTAGAGGAAGTGGAAAGGAAAGAGGAGGAGAACATACACAAGTACTGAGTTATTATATTGAGCACCTTAATGAAATATATGGTTATGCATAAATTGTATCTCACCTGACAAATATCCAAGAAAGTCCTAAAATGGGAGTACCACTTCTCACTAATTAAAGGACGGATATTCAAAAGACTGGCAATACAAGATATTTCAGGCTGGTGAGGAGAAAAAGCTATTTATTACCAGAAATATAAAGTTGCTAGTGGAAATGTGGAATAAAATATCCCCTTAAAAAATAGATTAGGAAATAGAGAGTTTAAAATATCCCTTTCTTTCTATTATCAGGTAATTTCATTCAAGTCATTTACCCATAATAAATCAAACCATATTTCCTGAAAAAAATAACTGAATAAGAATGGTCACAGCTTATTTATTTACACTAGACACAAAATACAAAAGACACAAAAGTTTTATCAATATATGTACCAACATGAAATAATCTGTGATTAACTCCCTGAAGCATTTAGCTAAGTCAAAGAAGGTGATAATAATAATGTACAGCATGATCACTAATACAAGGAGTCAAAGGTCAAGCAACAACAGACATTGGTGATGAAGAGAGAACAATAATAATTCTGGGGCACTATGCCTAGAAAATGCATGAGGGGGGCTGGAGCGATAGCACAGCGGGTAGGGCGTTTGCCTTGCACACGGCCGACCCGAGTTCGAATCCCAGCATCCCATATGGTCCCCTGAGCACTGCCAGGGGTGCTTCCTGAGTGTAGAGCCAGGAGTAACCCCTGTGCATCGCCGGGTGTGACCCAAAAAGCAAAAAAAAAAAGAAAATGCATGAGGGACCCTTCAAAGCTGATGATAATGTTTTCTATATCTTAATTAAAGTTTGAGTCACGAGTACAGTCATTGTTAAAACATGTGCAACTGCATTTTTATATGCACTTAACATATGTTTTTATAATTTTACTTCCAAAGAATATGAAATAAAAATAAAATATATCCTTTATACTTATTATTTAGATGACATAGGGTGAAACTTTTTATGTAATAAGACTAATGATATATCCTGAGATTCTGTTCTTAAAGAACGTACAGAGTGGATAGATCTTCCATAAAGGATCAGAGAGCCCTTAGAGAGAGAGTATCTGGATAAAGGAAAAGGGGCAAAAAGTATTACTTGGGAGCAAGTGCATAGAAATCACTGGAAGAGGACTGCCTGAAATCATGAATATGCTTTGACATTACTTATTTGGTTATAAATCTCAACTTCAGATATAAAAACCTGAAAATGGTGAAGCGATCAATTGGGGAAATAAAAAGCCAAATCAAGTCAGGGGGTTTTAGATTATTGTGTATATGGAGGGATGGTGGGGAGAGGGGGTGGTATTGGACCATACCCAGAAGTTCTTCGAAGTCACTTCTGGTGGTATAGGGGGAACCATATATGGTGCTAGGAACAAACACAGGTTGGCTATGCAGGGCAAGTGCCTTATGCACTACACAGTCTCCCCAGTCCTAGCTCAATCTTGATGTAAAAATCATTATTTATTATTCATGAAGTCACTTACTCAAGGAACATGCATTATTAGGAAGATACCTTGTATCAAGAAAGAGCCACTTAGAGACCTAGTTTCAACTGTTACTCTGAGCTTTTCTCTAGAGTTACTAGGTATGTTCACTATGTTCTCTGACTTCCTCTCAAGTTCAGTGACCAGATTTTTTATGTTCTGCTTTTAATTTCTACCGAGGGAGGATTTTTTCAAAGTGGGTTTTCAAGCACCCTAGACACATCTTTGCTAAAGCTCCCTTGACATGGTGGGGAACGATATACTTCAGACTGTCCTTGAGTCTTTCCTCAGAGTGTCACAAGTGCAAAAATTAAAAATTTTTCAGGAGAAAGAGTTTTCAGATCAGCCACCAAGGTTTGAATAAACCAAAAAGAAAAAAAACCTCTCAATCTGAAGGGACAACTGACTCAAATCTATGGAAGCATGAGGAATCAGTGACTATGAATTGGACAAACACGTGCTTTCACAAATCTCCAGGTATCCTGTGGAGTACTGTCTTGGCTTCAATTCACAACAGAAACATCCTACAAAGCCTTATTTAGAACCAACCTGAGGTTCTGCCTTTGATGCTGCTTCCTATGCTGAAAGGAGCCAACAGAGAAATAAACGATGGGTTTAGCACAGCTGTTGGCACAGGTTAGTACATATCTGAGTTATTAAATTTGTAGGAGAATATATTATTATTCTTATTCAGAGAGTCTCTTGCCCACACACCTGGCTGTCTTTTCCAGATCTTTTGTCAACAAAAGTAAACATAAAAACCATACGATCATATCAATAGATTCAGAGAAAGCATTTGACAAGATCAAACACCGTTTATGGTGAAAACTCTCACCAAAATGGGTTTTGCTGGAACTTTCCTCAAGATAGTCAGAGCCATCTACCACAAACCCATGGCAAGCATTATCCTTAATGGAGAAAAACTAAGGGCCTTTCCTCTAAGATCAGGGACAAGACAGTATGCCCACTTTCACCTCTTCTGTTCAATATAGTACTAGAAGTACTTGCAATAGCTGTTAAGAAAGAAAAATATATTAAGGGCATTCAGATAGGAAAGGAAGAAAGCAAACTATCACTATTCTCAGATGACATGATGCTATATCTAGAGAAGCCTAAAACCTCTACTAAGGAACTGCCAGAAACAATAAGCTTGTACAGTAAAATCACAGGCTATGAAAACAATACCCAAAAATCCATGGCCTTCCTGTATGCAAAAAACGAGACAGAGAAAAATGATATAAAAAATACCATTTACAATCGTGCCCCAGAAAATCAAGTACCTCAGAATCAGCCTAACTAATAAGGTAAAGGATCTCTACAAAGAAAAGTACAAAACGATACTCCATGAAATAAAAGAGGACACAAGGAAATGGAAACATATCCCCTGCTCATGGATAGGGAGAATCAACATTGTGAAAATTGCAATACTCCCCAAAGCATTATACAGATTCAACGCAATCCCTATAAGGATACCCATGAAATTCTTCAAAGAAATAGATCAAGCAATATTGAAATTCACATAAAACTACAAACGCTGACAAATAGCTAAAACAATTCTTGCGTAAAAGACAATGGGAGTCATCACCCTCCCCAACCTTAAATTTTACTACAAAGCGGTAACAATTAAAATAGCATGGTACTGGAACAAAGACAGAGCCACAGATTGATGGAACAGGGTTCAATATCCCTACACACAACCCCAGATGTATGATCATCTAATCTTTGATAGGGGAGCAACAAATGTGAAGTGGAGCAAGGAAAGCCTCTTTAACAAATGGTGCTGGCATAACTGGACAACCACATGCAAAAGAATGGGCTTAGACCTCAACCTGACACCATGCACAAAAATAAGATCAAAATGGATTAAAGACATCAACATCAGACCACAATCCATAAGTCCATTGAAGGCAAGGTCAGTAAAATTGTACAGTATTGAAGCTAAAGTTATCTTCAAAGATGACACGCCACTGACCAACCAAGTGGAAACAGAGATCAACAAACGGGACTACTTAAACTAAGAAGCTTCTGCACCTCAAAAGATACAGTGACCAGAATACAAAGACAATCTACAGAATGGGAAAGGATATTGACCCAATATCCATCAGATAAGGGGTTGCTATCAAGGGTATATAAGGCAATGGTTGAATGCTACAATAATAAAACATCCAACCCCATGAGAAAATGGGGCCATGAAATGAACAGAAACTTTCTCTAAGAAGAGATACAAATGGCCAAAAGGCACATAAAAAATGCTCTTCATCACTAATCGTCAGGGAGATGAAAATCAAAACAACAATGAGATACCACCTCACACCACAGAGACTGACCCACATCCAAAAGAAATAAAGCAACTGGTGTTGGTGTGGATGTGAGGAGAAATGGACCCTCCTTCTCTGCTGGTGGGAAGGCCAACTGTTGCAGCCCTTTTGGAAAACAGTATGGACGCTTCTCAAAAAAAATAGAAATTGAGCTCCCATTCGACCCAGCAATACCACCTCTGGGAATATATCCCAGAATGGCAAAAAGTATAGTGAAAATGACATCTGCATTTATATTTTCATCGCAGTACTGTTTACAATAGCCAGAATCTGGAAAAAACCTGAGTGCCTGAAAACAGATGACTGGTTAAAGAAACTTTGGTAATCTATACTATGGAATACTATGAACCTATGAGAGAAAATGAAGTCATGAAATTTGCATATAGGTGGATCAACATGGAAAGTATCATGTTAAGTAAAATGAGTCAGAAATAAAGGGACAGACATAGAAATATTGCACTCATCTGTGGAATATAAAGTAACAGAAGGGGAGACTAACATCCAACAATAGTAGAAATAAGTACCAGGAGGTTTGTTCCACAACTTGAAAGCCGGCCTCACATCCTGAGGGGAACGGCAACTCATATAGAGAAGGGAATACCAAGTAAAATGTGGTTTGAGGACCCACTTGGGATAGGGATACATTCTGAAAGTAGGCTATAGATCTAAAACGATGGCCCCTCAATACCTCTATTGCAAACCACAACACCCAAAAGGAGAGAGACAGCAAAAGGGAATGCACTGCCACAGAGGCAGGGTAGGGTGTCGGGGGCGATGGGATTGGCGAGTGGGAGGGATACTGGAATCATTGGTCGTGAAAATGTGCACTGGTGAAGGGATAGGTATGTGGTCATTATATTACTGAAACACAAGCACGAAAGTTTGTAAGTCTGTAACTGTACCTCATGGTGATTGACTAATAAAAACTTTTAAAAAAAATAGAAGACAAAATCTTCTGCCTTTATCACCAAATCCCATTTGCATTTTCTACATTGATTATGTATCCAGGAGAAAATGCCACTATGTCTCAGAGATGGATTCCCATTTCCTCTGAGTCTGCTGCATCCAGAAAAATGAAACATGGAAAAGTCATGAGTACAGCAATTTCAAATACTTTCTGCCTGCCAGGTTGTGATTTTGAAGTGAAACAGGTAGGCAATGAGCAATGAAAACACTCTACCTACTGTTCTATCTCACTGGTCCCAACTTTGTGTCTTTTCTTGCTTCATTCCTGTGATTCCCAGTTTGAGGTACATGGATGTGCCTTAGGACAAAAACACATAAGTGGCTTTGGAAATGAGCTTGATAAGCTTATCTCCTTTTGTTCTTCCTTTAGGTAGCAAGCTGACTCCTGTCCACAGGAAGTGTCTAAAGAGATTCACCTTCTCCCTGACTCCATGGCAGACAATATTCCCCATACTCCCTACTTTTGGGCATTATGACTTGCAACACAGACACTGAGCTCATCATGTTTGGTTCAATATCTACTTAGGCACACATCTCCACCCCGACTGATTCCTCCAGCCTTCATTTTCTTAGTGATCCCTTCTCTATTCCATCTGCCTTCTCCCCTCTGCTCATGAAGCAGGCTACCAGCTATGGGTCAATACCCCTGAGACTTGTATCTACTGTCCTTGGGTTTGGGTGTCAGCCTGATGTGATGTTATTTTATACTCCACAAATGAGTGAAGTCTCTCTATGTCTGTCCCTCTCTTTCTGACTCATTTCACTTAGCATGATAATCTCCATGTTTATCCATTTATAAGCAAATTTCATGACTTCATCTCTCCTAACAGCTGCATCATATTTCATTGTGTAGATGTACCAAAGTCTTTAGCCAGTCATCTGTTCTAGGGCACTTATGGGTTGTTTCCATATTCTGGCTATTGTGAACAGTGCTGCAATGAACATATAGGTACAGAAGCCATTTCTACTGTGCTCTTTTGCATCTTCAGGATATATTCCCAGAAGTGGTATTGCAGGGTCATATGGAACCTCAATTTCTAGTTTTTGAAGGACTGTCCATATTGTTTTCCAGAAAGGGTGGACCAGTCGGCATTCCCACCAAAAGTGAAGAAGCGTCCCTTTTTTCCCACATCCACGCCAGCACTGGTTGGTTTTGTTCTTTTGAATGTGTGCCAGTCTCTGTGGTGTGAGATGACATCTCATTGTTGTTTTGATTTTCATCTCCCTGATGACTAGCAATGTGGAGCGTTGTTTCATGTACCTTTTGGCAATTTGTATTTCTTTTTTGAGAAAACTTATGTTCATTTCTTCTCCCCATTTTTTGATGGAGTTGGAGGCTTTTTACTTATACAATTCTACTAGTGTCTTGTATATCCTTGATATTAATCCCTTTTCAGATGGGTATTGGGTAAATATTCTTTCCCATTCTGTGGGCTCTTTCTGTATTTTGGTCACTGTTTCTTTTGAAGTGCAGAAGCTTCTTGGTTTGATGTAGTCCCATTTGTTTATGTTTGCTTCCACTTGTATGATCAGTGTTGTTTCGTCCTTAAAGATGCTTTTACCTTCAATGTCTGGGGGAATTCTGCCTACATTTTCTTCTATGAACCTTATAGATTCATGTCTGATGTTGAGGTCTTTAATCCACTTTGATCCAACTTTTGTGCCTGGCATTAGACAGGTCAGAGTTCATTTTTTTGCAGGTAGCTATCCAGGTTTCCAGCACCTAAAGTGCACATTCCTTATCTGAGATTCATTCTCTCTCTGACATTTTTAAATTTTACATTACCATGGCAACAAGTCATGAATTTTGTTTGCAATTTTCGTTTTAATTCACCAGGGAAGTTTGTAAACTTATACACAATCTACCTGTCATAATTCCTGAAACTGCAGTTTGGTTTACTTTTGCACCTAAATTCTTTTGCTATGATTACTGATTTAAAAAAAAGGTACAGTTCTTTTTGTTTGCCATTTTGAACTGGGGAATAATTTTTATTCATATATAAGATTTTAGTGTGTGGCAACAGATTTTTAATTTTTTAGACTTGTAATTAAATTTAACTTTAATTATTATACTAATATTCTCATGAGAAGTTGAATAATATGCAAAACAAACCAAATGTACGCAACTAGAAATGGTGCGAAATCACAATTTATAACTCAAATGTAAAATTAAAATAAAATTACTCACATATATATATATTCCCTGAGATAAAATTGCAAACTATATCTTTGTCAGCTGTGGTAACACTGTGAGATAAGTTATTTTCATATTTTTGATGGAAGTTAAATTTAACAGAAATGGCAAGTAAGGTCATTTAAGATTAATTTTTATAAGGCATATAAATATCATAGTTTCCTCCCTTTTTTCTAATGTAGTAGTTTGTTTTCAGAGATGTTTGTGCATGTACCAAATACATAATACAAAGTTTACACATAAAGAATTATTTATAGTATTATCAAAAGAAGTAAATATGTCCAACACACAGAATAAATTGAAATCCATAAGAACAATGGATTTCTGTGTAGCTGTATAAAAAAATTGCAGTATATTAATTTGGAATGGTTTCTAAGTAAATATTATACTTTTTTTAAAGTGTGTGAGCCATACACATAAGGAATTGGTAACCGAAAGATCTTAAAATCTCATAAAACACAATATCAAAAGCACATTGAGTACAATCCCAAATTAGAATAGTTGGATAGACTCTTTCAAGAGCACTAACAATTTTCAAACAATTTTCAAAAAACAGAAAATAGTCTTTTCTTTTTTATATAACTTTATTTCTATTTTAATTTTTAAATTGCATTTTATAAAGTTGTTCACAAAAATTTATCATATTCAATAATCAAACAATTACTATTAGAATTTACCACCACCACCATTATTTCAAATGTTCTCACCAATACCCAGCCCGCCCCAAAGGCATATTTAAAATAATTTATTTTGTACTGCTTTTTATGAATAATCCATGAAACATGATCCAAAAAGTTTTCCTTAGAGAAAAGAGCATGAAAATTGTTGTGTCTCATCAGGAGCCATTAAACCCTTTTATAAGAAATTGCTGACATACTTTTAGTATTTTCTTTAAGTGAGCCTTCTGTGCTAATATATATTTGATCAAGATTAGTCGCCTTCTAATTTACACCTCATCAAATGTGGTGTGCTACTTTTGGTACATTAGTGGCTCAGAAAATTAGATGTTACTCCAGAAATTCTAAAATTTTAAATAAGGCAATACAGCTGGAGTTAAATTTTTAATTGGTTAGTCACTTTGGTCCCAGAGGCATCTCGCTGCTTGTTTTTATCTTCTGATATTTATTTGTCAGAATCTCCTGCCTCCACCCCAGGCGGTCTTCACTGGGACAACCTCGGACGGTGGAGAGTTGAGTTTCCCTCCCCTCCCCAAGCAGAGCCCTGGCAGCCAAAAACCTCCAGAAACCATCCACAGCCATGCTCTAGGCCACTCTCCACATGCTGTATGCGGGACCAGTGGCTGAGATCTCGAAGCCTGCTTGGATCGGGATGGGCCTCCTCCACCCAGATTCTCAGTTTTCCAGTAGCTTAGAAGTCACACCCACAAAGTACCCCTGGTGCCATGCCATGTAATTGCCAAGATCCAGAGAATATGAAACAAAGCTCCCGGAAGAGAGTGACAAAATTTTTCCTGGAGCAACCTCTTATACTCTACCCCCCACTGGTGTGCCTAAAGCAGCACACATGTGTTTGGTTTTAACATATTTTCTTGTATTCTCTTATATACAGGCTTAAATGGCCCCAGGATATCCCACCCACATGGCAGAGCCTGGCAAGCTACCTGTGAAGTATTTGATATGCGAAAAACAGTAGCAGTAACAATAACTCCTCTTCGTGTTCCTGGAGTGAGCAGATGCCATTGGACTACTACTAGCACGTGACAGGGATGAATGAAGACATTACTGGTGATCACTCGAGTAATCGATGAACAATGGTATGACAGTAATACAGTGATACAGTGATGTTTATTTGTGAGTCTCTGGGTCATGGCCATGAATGACCTTCTATGGCAACAGAGGCAGTTCCAGGACATGACAGCCAGGCTCCCAAAGAACAGGGAGATGGGAGAAGATCACCCATTCCCTATCCCATGAGAGCCTGAGAATTTCAGTCACAAAACCCTCATATCTGGGTTTTTCAGAAGATTCATTCTTATGTGTGAGGGGCTCGTCCTGAGCTTGTGAAGATCAGAGGTGAGCATGGAAGCAATTGGATTCTGGATGTTTTTGGCTGCCAGAGATCTGTTGGGGTGGATGGTGGCCTCACCTGCCCCAGTCCGAGGTGTTTTGGATGACTTCAGTCTGGTGTGGGTTGTTGAGGCATCTCTGCAGTTTATTACTTTCTTCCAAGATCTATTTGTGAATCTCTGGATCATGTCCATTAGTGAGTTTATATGACTCCAGAGGCAATTAGTGGGTATTGTTAATTTTTTTACTTGAAAAGCTAAAGTTTCTGTGTGACCAACATAGTCTGAGAGCAAGAAGAATAAAGAAGATGCGTCATAAATTTTGACTTCAGGAGATAGTACAAAAGCAGCAATGAGAAAAATGGTATTGGAACAAACACATACAGACCAGTGAGTTAAAATTAAACTTCAGAAATATATTTGTATGTATACATGAGATACTAAATTTTATTACTTTATTAGTTTACTATATTTTATTAGATTTTATGGTACCGTGATATGCATTTATTCTTAGCAGAATTTGAGGTATGCATTGTTTTAATGCAATCCCATCAGCAGTGCTGACTTCCTACCACGGATGTGACCAGGTGTTTTCCAAATCCCCAGACTGTGTTTTGACAGGGACATTTCTGAATTTGATTGTTGCATTTGTATTTCATACTTACACTACTGTTGGCTCTGAAATATAGATAAATGCATATATCAATATCTGTAGGATAACATAGCCTCTGGTAGTTTAGGTTTATTGGGAACTTTCCTCTGTATTTATTTGTAACTTCTTTCTTTGTGTTCTGTTGACTTATAAATATTGTTTTTCTCTTCTTGAGTCCCTTGCATAGTTTATTCAGAGCCATGTCCTTTTATATGGCACAGGAAGACTGAGAAAATGCTATGCTTTGTAACCCTGGAGTCAGTTGACCCTACATGATATTTTCCTCCTGGGCATCTGTTCTCTGACCTAAGCCTCAGCTGCCCTTACTTCCTAGCACCCCCAAAAGCAGGGTCCAGACAAAGTACGGGACGGACCCAGGCATGCAGTGAGTTATGTGCTATCCTGGCATCAAGATGGGCCTGGCCAAGGTGCCTAATGTTTAACTATAAGTTAAGAGCTTGGTCATGGACAAATGCTGTCATGTTCCAAAAAGTAATAACTAGATTCAGACCTGCTAGGGTTAGGAGTGATTGATCTGGCCTGGGAGCTGTAGTCTGAGTCTGTGGCAAGATGTTGCCAGGAGAGCTTCCCTACAAGCCTCACTGTATCTCTTACTGTGTCCATACAAAAATAATTAGTATTAAGGAGAAAAGCACCTTAAGAGGTATTTTGCCTGCTGGCTATCCAGAAGTGCTTTGGAATGCCCCTAGGTGGTGTTTCCTTTGAAATTGTTGGGCCCTCAGGAAGGGCTTTCTTGTGTTTATTTTGCTACTAGACTGTGTGTAGCCTAAAGGGCAGGGTGGAGAGAGACAAGTATTTGGGGGGAGACTAGTGAAGAAGGAGCACAATCCAGAGAGCAGAGATGGAGGAGTGAGGAGCTAGGAAGGAAGAGTGTGTGAGATGAGAGAGACAAAAGATTGAATAAACGGTAACTAATCAGCAACCAGCTTGGTCCTCGTTCTTTATTAGCCTGTCTTTGGCCAACAGTCATCCAGATCCAGCCCATACACAGCAGCTCCAGAGCACCGAACACGGGCGGTGAGACAGAGCTGCCTGGAGAGTCCGCGAGCACACATGCTTTCGGCGTGCATATATTTTTACAAATGTCTACATAATTAGGAAAATGCACACATATCTTATGAGATTAATTTTCTATCCTACTTGTTTAAATTCTACATTATCATGACAATAAGTCTTGCATTTTTTTCATGTGTCTAACAGCCAAATGTCTTGATCAGAAAGGTGCCTTATTATTTTCTCTCCATGCATTTGGATTGGATTTTGTATTATTTTCTGCTGTTCAACTTTGTGCTATATATATATATATATATATATATATATATATATCAGATATGTGTTGAATGAAAAATTTTTTTACTATTCTGTTGGTATCGTTTAGTTTTAGCTCATGTATCTTTACCTGTGTAGAAATTTTGAATCTGATGAAGTCTCATTTGTTTATTTTTGCTTCTGTTGTCTTGAGTACTTCATCATCATCATCATCATCAGCAGCAGCAGCAGCAGCAGCAGCAGCAGCAGCAGCAGCATCCCATTGATCGTTGAATTTCTCGAGCAGTCTCAGTAACATCTCCATTCATCCAAGCCCTGAGATTTTAGAAGCCTCTCTCTACTTGTCCTTCCAACAATGCCTTACTGGAGGCTTTTTCAGGGTCAGAGGAATGAGACCCAGCTTGTTACTGGTTTGGGCATATAAATACACCATGGGGACCTTGCCAGGGTCTCCCATGTGGGAAGGAAACTCCCAGTAGTTTGGCAGGTTCTCCCAGAGGGAGAAGTAGGCTATGAGATATCTCGCGGCCACTTAGTGAGCTGGCTTTTAAGACTCTGGATGCTGGCCATTGACAGGATTACACGGTGCTGGGGGAAGTCCCTGGGTGTGATCACCTAGCTACTGGGAGATGGGAAATCTGGGCAGAAGAGGCCCAGTCCCAATCCGAGCAGCCTTAGAGATCTCAGCCCCGGGTCCCACACACCTGGGTTCCTCTGCCGGTTCCTTCATGCATGAGGCTCGTCTGAACGTGTGGAGAGGGGTCTTGAGCATGGCTGTGCTAGGTTTCAGAGGTCTTTGGATTCTGGGAGTTCTGCTTGGGGTGGGGAGGGACGCTGGAGCCCATCTCCTCTGAAGAGGTCCCAGAGAAGACATCCAGGCGTGAGGGCAAGAGACTCTGCATCAGGCTCATCTGAACGTGTGGAGAGAGAGGCCTTGAGCAAGGCTGTGGCTAGGCACCAGAGGTCTTAATTTATAAGAAATGATATTCTGGAAGAGAACAATTCATGGAGAAGAGTATGTTCAGATCACTGTCATCACACAGTAGATATAACAGATATAGAATTACCCCTCTAAAAAAAAAAAAACCTTGTAAATTACTTCTGGAGTTCCATATGCAACTTCTTTCATATTATCCAGACTTCCCTTGTTATTACTTATCTGTGAAAAATACAAACACATCCTGAAAACTTGCTAAGATGAATGCAAATAGCAAATTTATTCCATGTAAATATTAGAAAAAAATAGACTTTTGGCCTATATATAAAGACCATGAAAATAAACGATGATACATTTATACCATGAAATATATTCAGCTTTAAAAGGTGTGAAATGCCAGGTGATTGAAATGCAATGACAAAATATCTGAAAAGTATGAATACATTATGATTGAGTTAGGAGCCATGACTATTTTCTGACATCTCCAGGGTCTCCTGAGGAGGGCTGCCTTAACATTCATCCTCCTCAGGAACATCCTGCAAAGCTCTCTGCAGAATTACTTTGAGGCTCCTTCTTTGCTGTCTTTGCTGCTGCCTATAAGAGCCAACAAAGAAGTAAATGATGGGATTGGCACAGCTGTTGACACAGGTTAATACCTCTGTCACTGGATAAAGTGTAAAGTTGTGCCTAGTATATGTATTTGTAATCTAGCTTAAAAAGGAACCAGTGGATGCCCCAAGGCAGGCAACAGAGGAGGAAGACCAGCACTGTGAGCCCAATGGTCACATACAGCCTGGTCAGCTTCATCTTCTGGGAGCCACACAGCAATCTGGTCAGCAGCACCAGGCTGGACCCAAACCCAAGCACAAAGGAGAAAACCAGCCACGTGACAATGCAGAACTCAATTAACTTCCACAAATGTTTATTACGTTCTCCAAATAGAAAGTCACTGAACTCCAGTCTCCAGATGGTCAGGAGCAGGGACAATGCCCAGAACAGGGCATACATGACAAATGACATGTATTTTGGGCAGTGGCTCTGATACCAGAAGGGAAGTAAAACAGATATGCAGTGCTCAGTGCTAATGGCAGTAAGAATGCTCAGACTTAGAACATTGTGAAAAGGAAACATTCTGAAGAAAAAATGGAAAATGGGCATGAAGTATAATTTGATACACTGCTTTGTCATCCTATATTTGGACTCTGCCTGATCTTTCTGAATAAAGCCTGGATTTCTCTACTGAATCACAACTTTTCACAAACATGAAATGTTCTAAGGTCCTCATTTTCCCACTCGGTTCCTAGACCATGTCCCATTGCAGTGTCTGCAGGGGAGTTTTCCTGGCAGGATGTAAGGGCAGCAGTGGGAATCTGAGCCCAACTTCTTCTGTTCTGGGCCTTCTATTTTCAGAGGCCCAAACTATGTGATATGTCAGTGACTGAGAATGACCTACTGAAGAGCTAAGAGGACACAGGGAGTAGAAGGGATATGACCCAGTAGTGCCTGGTCTGTGAGGGACCATTTGTCAGTAATCTGGAAAGAGTGACCTCTTATTCATGTTCATTAGTGTGTCCCAAAGGCTATCATTTGTTAGGGTCAGGGTCACTATGGGTTTCTGTTAAATGTTTTCCAGCTAGAATATAAAAAATTTAGTGAGGGGGAAGTTTGAAAGCAAGGAAAAGTTAAATCACATGCAAAAAAATAAAAGTCAGGAACTCCACCTACTGACCTGAGGGACACTCTCCCACTGGTTCCCGGGCAGTGGGGTCTCTGCTGGAACCCCCCAACCCCCTGCGCTGTGTGGGCACACCTGTCCGCTCCTCTGTAATGGCCGAAGTCCCAATCAGGTACTTACAAGGATGATCGGGACTCCGCCTACAAACCTGAGGGACACTATCCCACTGGTTCCTGGGCAGCGGGGGCTTCCCTGGAACACCCCCCAAACCCCCTGCTATGAGTGGGCACGCCTCTCCGCTCCTCTGTAAAAGCTGAACTCCCAATCAGGTACTCACAAGGAGTATCGGGACTCCACCTACGATCCAAGAGACACTCTCCCACTGGATCCCTGGCAGCAGGGGCTCCCCTGGAACGTCCTTCTGACTGATTTCATTTAGCATAATACTTTTCATGTTGATCCACTTATATGCAAAGTTCATGACTTCATCTTTTCTAACAGCTGCATAGTATTCCATTGTGTAGATGTACCAAAGATTCTTTAACCAGTCATCTGTTCTTGGATACTTGTGTTTTTTCAAGATTCTGGCTTTTGTAAACAGTGCCGGGATGAACATATAAGTGTAGATGTCATTTTGACTATACTTTTTTGTTTCTCCGGGATATATTCCCAGAAGTGGTATGGCTGGATCAAATAGAAGCTCAATTTCTAATTTTTTGAGAAGGGTCCGTATTATTTTTGAAAAGGGCTGAATATTTGGCATTCCCACCGGCAGTGTATAAGGGTCCCTTTCTCCCCACATCCTCTCCAACAGGGGTTGCTTTTGTACTTTTGGATGTGTGCCATCTTTGTGGTGTGAGGTGGTATCACATAGTTGTTTTGATCTGCATCTCTCTGATAATTAGTGATGTAGAGCATTCTTTCATGTGCCTTTTGGCCATTTGTATGTCTTCCTTAGAAAAGTTTCTGTTCATACCTTCTGATCATTTTCTGATGGGGTTGGTTGTTTTCTTCTTGTAGAGTTCAACCAGTGCTTTATATACCCTTGATATCAACCCCATATCGGATGGGTATTGGGTGAATATCCTTTCCCATTCTGTAGATTGCCTTTGTATTCTGGTCACTGTATCTTTTGCAGTGCAGAAGCTTCTTAGTTTAATAAGTCCCATTTGTTTATCTCTGTTTCCACTTGGTTAGTCAGTGGTGTGTCATCTTTGAAGATACAAGTAGCTTAAAAATGGTGGAAGTTTTTGCCGACCTTGTCTTCAATGAACCTTATGGATTGTGGTCTGATGTTGAGGTTTTAATCCATTTTGATCTGATTTTTGTGCTTGGTGTCAGGTAGAGGTCTAAGCCCATACTTTTGCATGTGTTTGTCCAATTGTGCCAGCACCATTTGTTGAAGAGGCTTTCCTTGCTCCACTTCACATTTCTTGCCCCCTTGTCAAAGATTAGATGATCGTACATTTGGGGTTGTGTGTAGGGATATTCTACCCTGTTCCATTGGTCTGCAGCTAAGGCTTTGTTCCAGTACCATGGTATTTTAATTGTTACCGCTATGTTGTCAAGTTTAAGGTTGGGGAGGGTGATGCCTCCCATCATCTTTTTCCTAAGAAATGTTTTAGCTATACGTGGGCCTTTGCTGTTCCATATGCATTTCAGGATTGCTTGATCCATTTCTTTGAAGAATTTAATGGATATTTTTATAGGGATCTCGTTGAATCTGTATAATGCTTTGGAGAGTATTGCCATTTTGACAATTTTCATTCTCCCTATTCATGAGCAAGGGATATGTTTCCATTTCCTCATGTTCTCTATTATTTCATGGAGTAGCGTTTTATAGTTTTCTTTGTAAATGTCCTTTACCTCTTTAGTTAAACTGATTCCAAGGTACTTGATTTTCTGTGGCACGATTGTGAATGGGATTTTTTTTCATGTCCCTTTCCTCTGACTTTTTGTTTACAAATAGGAAGGCCATGGATTTTTGGGTATTGATTTTGTAGCCTGCAACTTTAATGTACAGTCTATTGTTTCTAAGAGTTTCTTGGTAGAGGTTTTAGGCTTCTCTAGATATAGTATCATATCATCTGCAAATAGTGAGAGTTTGATTTTTTCTTTTCCTACCTTGGATGTCCTTAATATCTTTTTCTTGCATAACAGCTATCGCAAATACTTCCTGTACTATATTGAAGAGAAGTGGTGAGAGTGGGCATCCTTGCTTTGTCCCTGATCTTAGAGGAAAGGCCCTTAGCTTTTCCTCATTGAGGATAATACTTGCCATAGGTTTGTGGTAGATGGCATTGACTATCTTGAGGAAAGTTCCTCCAAAACCCATTTTGGTGAAAGTTTTCACCATGAATGGATGTTTGATCTTGTCAAATGCTTTCTCTGCATCTATTGATATGATCATATGGTTTTTATCTTTACTTTTTTTGATATAATGGATTATGTTGATTGATTTGCGGATGCTGTACCATCCTTGCATCCCCAGGGTGAATCCCACTTGGTCATGGTGTATGATCTTTTCAATGAGTTGTTGGATTCTATTTGCTAATATTTTATTGAGGATCTTTGCATAAGTATTCATCAGGGACATTGGTCTATAGTTTTCTTTTTTGTGGTGTCTTTCTTTGCTTTCGGAATTAGGGAGATATGTGCCTCATAGAAACTGTTTTGGAGGGTTCCTATTTTTTCAATTTCCTAGAAAATCTTGAGGAGAACTGGCAACAGGTTCTCTTTAAATGTTTGGAAGAATTCACCAGTGAATCTGTCTGGACCTGGGCTCTTGTTTTTGGGGAGACTTTTGATTACAGTTTCGATATCCTTGATATTAATGTGTCTATTCAGGTATTCCACGTCTTCTTGGTTCAGTCTTGGGACATTGTAGGAATCAAGGAATTCATCCATTTCTTTTAGGTTCTCTTGTTTCATGGCATACAGACTTTCAACGTAGTCACTGATGATCTTTTGAATCTCCTTGGCTTCTGTTGTGATGTCCCATTTTCATTCCTGATTTAGTTTAAGAGGGTTCTCTCTCTCTCTTTATTTGTGACTCTTGCTAGCGGTTTATCAATCTTTTTCATTTTTTCTAAGAATCAGCTCTTGGTTTCATTGCCCTTTCAGATTGTTTCTGTGTTTCCATGTCGTTAATTTCTGCTCTAAGTTTTATTATTTCTTTTCTTCAATCTGGTTTGGGTTCCTTTTTCTAGGCCTTTTCTAAGATCTTGAGCTGTGAAGTCAAGCTCTCTATGTAGGGCCTTTCTTCCTTCCTAAGGAATGCTTGCAGAGCTATAAATTTTCCCCTTAACACTGCTTTAGCTGCATCCCATAAGTTTTGGTAGCTCTTGTCTTCATTCGTTCTCATTTGTTTCGAGGTATCTCTTGATTTCTACCTTGATTTTCTTCCTGACACACTCATTGTTCAACACCGAGCTGTTTTATTTCAAGGTGTTTGCTTTGGTTATCCATGTCTGTGTGTGATTATCATCTATCTTCAGCGCGTCGTGGTCTGAAAAGATAGTTGATACAATTTCTATTTTTCTGATTCTATTGAGGTATGTTTTGTGGCTCAGTACATGATCTATCTTGGAAAATGTTTCATGTGCACTGGAAAACAATATGTATTCTTTCTTTTTGGGGTGTAAAGCCCTGTATAGGTCTAATAGGCCTCTCTCTTCCGTGTCTTCTTTCAGAGTCAGTGTTTCTTTGCTGAATTTTGTTCTTGTCGATCTATCCAGAGGTGATAAGGTGGTGTTGAAGTCTCCAACTATTATTGTGCTGCTAGTGATGTCCTCTTTAAAGTCTGTTAGGAGTTGTTTTAAGTATTTAGCTGGTCGTTAATTAGGTGCGTATATATTTAAGAGTGTGATTTCTTCGTGTTTTCCATATCCCTTGATAAATAGAAAATCACCTTCACTGTACCTTCAAATCTTTTTCAACCTAAAATCTATGTTGTCAGATACTAGTATGGCCACCCCAGCTTTTATGAGGGAGTTATTTACCTGCAGGATTGTTTTCCATTCTTTGACTTTGAGTCTGTGTTTGTTCTGATTGTTCAGATTTGTTTTTTGCAGGCAGCAGAATATTGGGCTTAGTTTCCGGATCGATTTTTCCACTCCGTGTCTTTTAATTGGTGCATTTTGGCCATTGACATTGAGAGAGATTATTGTTTGGGGTTTTGTGTCATCTTCCTTTGGGACTTTTTGTTCTTGTGGGGTTCTTCCTTGTCTTACTGTAGCCCCTTTAGTCCTTCTTTTAAGTTTGATTTTGAGTCTATGAAGTTCCTGAGTTGTTGTTTACCTGAGAAATAGTGTATGGTTCCTTCGAGTTTGAGTGAGAGTTTAGCTAGATAAATTATTCTTGGTGAGGTGTTCATTTCATTGAGTTTTTTTCCCTATATCTCACCATTGTCGTTGGGCTTGGAGGGTTTTCTCTGATAGGTCTGCTGTAAATCTGAGGGGTGTTCCTTTATATGTGATTTCCTTCTTTGACCTTGCTGCTTGCAGTATTGTGTCTCTATCCACAGCATCCATCATTCTGACTATGATGTGCCTTGGAGTCTTTTTGTTTGGGTCTCTTTTCTCTGGTACTCTTTGGGCTCCTTTGATCTGGATGCCTGCCTTTTCCAGCTCTGGGAATTTCTTAGCATTGATGTCTTTCACTATGTTTTTTTCACTGGGGTTACTTCCGTGTGCTGTTGGTACTCCAGTGATTCTTATGTTGTTCCTCTTGAGGTCATCCCCTAGGACTCTGATTCATGCTAGAGCCATTTTGAGGTCTTTTTTCATTATTTTTTGTTGTCTGTAAGTTTTCTGCACCTCATCTTCAAGGTCGCTGATTCTGTCTTTGGCTGTAGCCATTCTACTGTTGAGGGCACCTACTGATATTTTTAATTCATCTACAGATTCCTTTATTTGTGTGACTTCTGTTTGTAGCTTTGAAATTTCTGCTCTCATTTCTTCCTGAATTTTCTTGGTGGACACATCCAATGCTTCATTTATACCCTCCCTTAATTTATAGGATGTCTGTTCCATGGTTTTTGGAGTACATCAACTCTTCTCAAGATTTTCTCTCTGAATTCTTTTTCTGAAATGTCGTATATGTAGGTACCCCCTGTTGAGGTTTCTGGAATCTTTTCTTCATCCTCTCTTCGTGTAGGGGATGTTCGCTGTTTCTTCATATTGGTATGGAAGTGTAGAGTTGGAACCTTCTAGATGTCTATCCCTATTCCCTCTTGATGGGGCAGTGGGGGCTCTGGTGTGCTAAATTGATAATGGTAGCCTTAATCCTATTCTAGAATTCTTCCTTACTCTCAGGCAATCATCCTGATTTATGTGCAGCCTCTAGTGAAGGTTTAAGGCTATGCTCTCTTTTCAAAGATTTTGTGCAGTTTCTATTGTTCACAGATAGTTTTTATGAAGTTAGAATAAACTAATGGACTATGGCCAGGGTAT
This sequence comes from Sorex araneus, assembly GCF_027595985.1. Classification (NCBI taxonomy): domain Eukaryota; kingdom Metazoa; phylum Chordata; class Mammalia; order Eulipotyphla; family Soricidae; genus Sorex; species Sorex araneus. The sequence continues at coordinate 121,557,268 of NC_073307.1, forward strand.
TTTTCAAAGAAACAGTTTATACAGATTATGAGAAAAAGTAATAATAACTGCAGCTGCAGGAGGCCACGCACCTTTTCCAAGCTCCCTGAGATTCAGGCCACTTCCCCAGTTTTCACTTGGGACACTGGAGGAGTTCATGGATGCTGATTACCTGCAGGACAGGGGCGGCGCGGTTGGGGAGCTAGCAGAGATGCGTGGCAACAGGAAGCAGGGTCTGGGACAATTGTATTTTTTTAAACTAAAGAACAAAAGGGCAAAACATTTCTTTGTCAGCCATGGTAACATTTTGGGTTGAGATATTCTCTCACATTTTTGATAGAAGAAAAATTTGACAGAATCATCAAGAAGGGTCATTTAAAATATGTATAGACACATAAATGTGTATTAATAGTATAAAGCACAACTTGTACAAGTATATACATGTAACATATATACATGTAAACATGTATATATTTTACATATTAATATGTATAATGACATATAAATATAAAGACATAATCATAAAACAAAAACCTTTATCTGATGTTTAATGCACATATTATTTTCCTCTTCATTTAGTTTCTATTAGTTTTAGCCCATGTTTCCTTAGGTGCACAGGAATATTTGAGATTGATCAGGTCTTATTTTTTGTTTGTTTGTTTTTATTGTCTTGAGTACTAATTTATAAGAATTAGTATTTTGTGCAAGAGAGCAACTCATGGAGAAATAGTAAGTCCAGATCACGTACAGCACACAGAGATGTATAAAACAGATATTGAACCACCGCTCTAGAAAACGCATTAGAAATTTTTCCTAGGGTTTCATATGCAACTACTTCCATATTATCCAGATTTACCTTCTGATAATTATATATGAGAAACACAAACATGTCATGAAAATACTCAAAGATTAATGTTAATAGCAAATTTATTCTACATGAACACTATGCAGAAATAGACTTTACCTATACGCATATATGTATATATAGACCATGAAAACAAATGATTATTCAGTTATAATATTCAGCTTTAAAAAGTGATAATACGGTATCCGCAAGGCAATGATAACATTTCTGAATACTATGTCTACATTTTGATTTAGTTAGGCCACATGAGTATTTCCTGCCATCTCCAGGGTCTCCTGAGGAGGGCTGCCTTGGTGTCCATCCTCCTCAGGAACATCCTGCAAAGCTCTCTGCAGAATTACTTTGAGGCTCCTTCTTTGCTGTCTTTGCTGGTGTCTATAAGAGCCAACAAAGAAGTAAATGATGGGATTGGCACAGCTGTTGACAGCAGTTAATACATTGAGCACTACATGTACTTTAAAGCGGATCATGTAAGGAACAGTTAACAACCCTTCTAAGAGAAAATAATAGATTCCCCAGGACACGCCAAAGAGGAGGAAGACCAGCACTGTGACCCCAATGGTCACATACAGCCTGGTCAGCTTTATCTTCTGGGAACCACACAGCAATCTGGTCAGCAGCACCAGACTGGACCCAAACATTAGCACAAAGGAGAAAATCAGCCACATGACAATGCTGAAATCAATTTGTCTACTCAAATTGATTTCACATTGTTCAGACAGAAAATCACATGAAATCAATTTCAAAACAGTCAGGAGCAGGGACAGCACCCAAAGCAGGCCACACACGACAGATGGCATGTGTTTTGGGCGGTGGCAACGATACCAGATGGGCTTGAGGACAGACAGGCAGCGCTCAGTGCTAATGGCAGTGAGAATGCTCATGCTTGCCAAATAGGGAATGAGAAATGCTATCCAAAAAACTAGCACCAGGTTGCTGGATTGTAATTCGCTATATCTGATCAAATACATTATGGAGGATACCATGTGGGTGCACAGACAGACAACATCAGCTCCTGCTAAGTTGAGGATGTAGACGGAGAAAGCATTCCTCTTCATGCGGAAAGCCAGGAGCCAGATCACCATTACATTTTCTGCCAGCCCCACCAGGGAAATGATGAATTCCACAATGCCGGAGATCAGCAAAGCCATCACAAGTTTTCTATAAAAGTCAAATAAATCCTGCCACATGCTTTCAATCTCCCAAGGTGCGACAGTTACATCCATGCTCAGATATTCTCTGCTGGTGTTCCTGGAAACACAAATGAGAAAGAATTTTCAGTATGGTCACGAATCCCCATGGTCATACAGGTACCTGAGACCAGAGAGAAGCAACTAAGAGAGTTTAAGCAGCCCACACAACTTTGACATGCTATATTTGGACTCTGCCTGATCTTTCTGAAAAACCTGGGATTTCTCTACCAAATCACAACTTTTCACAGACATGAAATGTTCTCAGGTCCTAGTTTTCCCACTAGTTTCCTAGGCCATGTCCAATCACACAGTGTCTGGAAGGGAGTTTTCCTGGCAGGATATCAGGGCGGCAGTGGGAATCTGAAGTCACCTTCTTCTGCTCTGAGCTTTCTTTTCCTCAGAGTCATGAACTATGTGACATCTCAGTTACTGAAAAAGACCTACTCAGAGAAAACAGGGCCTCGGGATATGAAGGAATATGACCCGGAAGCAGAAGGACTGTTAAGGCCCATATATCAGCTCTCTGAAAACAGCTAGCTCTTACTCATGTTCATTAGTGTGTCCCAATGCCCCCATTTGTCACAATGGGTCTTTAGGATATGGATAACAAATGAGTGAGGGATGGTTGGAACTAACCACAAGTGTGTGTGAAGATGAGGGTAGGTAAGATAGAAAAGAGGCCACTATGAAAATAAGATCAGGGAATGATCATGCTGGATAAGATTGGTAAGATTGTATTATTAGAAGTAGGTAAGGGGTATCATGATAATCTTTCAGTGTCAGTATTGCAAATGACAATGCCCAAAGGAAAAAGAGAAAGAGAAAGAGAGAGAGAGAAGAATGAATGGAAGGGTGGGGAAGGGGGTGGGAAGGAAACTGGGACCATTGGTTGTGGGAAAGTTATACTGGTGAAGTGATGGTGTGGGAACACTGTATGACAGAAATCTAATCATGAATGTCTTTGTAGTGCTCTAAAAATAAAGAAAAATATGAAAAAGAAACGAAAGGGAAAAATTTAAAGCAGATATGAGAAGAAGAATCTTTTCTGGTCTTTATTTGGAAAGTTTTGTGTCTGAGAGTACTCATTAAACAGGCACAATGACAAGTTCTGTCTCCTGTGAGCTTAAAAAAAGCACTTGATAATAAGAAATGATGTTATTTATCATAATAAATAAAAACTTAATGAAATTTTAATATTTTAGTATGGAAAATGATATTCACACAATGGAGAGAGGAGGCAGTGAGGCTGAATGACAGACCTCATCATTTATTTAATGTTACTTATGAAACTATACAAGATAGATAATATTTGTAGTTTTTTACTATGCAGATCTACAGAGAATTCATTGAGAATGGGGTAAGATATTGACTTTCAGGCGTTTTTGTTTAATGTTTGTGGCACACCTGGTGATTCCCAGGGGTTACTCCTGGCTAAGTATACAGAAATTACTCCTAAACATGCTCAGGGGACATTATAGGATACTGGGGATAGAACCTAGGCTGGACTCATGGAAAGAAATGCCTACTGTGTACTATCACCGTGCCCCATGGAGATTGGTTATTGCTCAGGTGCCTGGTACCAGAGTGACTTGTGATTTAAGTACAAATGCTCATTTGAACTTTAATTTGGGAATAGATGGCAAATCAAGGTGAAGAAGAGCTGCTGGTTTAGTGCTATTCAAGATAAAAACTCTCTCTCGGTCTTCTTAAGAAAAAATTTAGTTAACAGAACAAAATTGGTGACTCTGAGAGCTGACAGGAGGGCTGAGTAGAGGGCCTTTTTGGTCATGGGATGACACTGCGATCCAGAAGGTGGTTGTGGTGAGTGAGTGACCTATATAAAGGTATAAAATTAACCCCTAAGTGTCATATCTAAGTAGTTAATGCCCATTAAAACTAATGTAAAAATAATAAAAATGCTTACTAAACACAATCTTTTTATATGGAGTAAAGAAAATGGGAGCACAAAGGGTTTGAGATAGATAATATATACATACAATTGGTATAGTGCTGTTCTGAATATCTAGGTCTGAGTCAGTTACTTTTCCTTTACCAACTCCACAGATCCACTTGTAGAATGGAATGGCAACTACTTAAAGAGAAGGGAGAGAAAGATGCCAGTAACTCTTCTACAGATCCCAGGAGGAATATATTGATTTGGGATTTTTTAAATTTTATTTAATCACCGTGAGATAATTACAAACTTTTATGTTTGGGTTACAATCTCATAATTATCAAATATCCATCCCTCCACTAGTGCACATTCCCCACCACCAATATCCCAGATATAAACCCCCATTCCCACCCTCCCCCTGACTCCATGGCAGACAATATATTTTTTTCAATTTTTATTAGTGAATCACCATGATGAATTGGGATCTTTTGTATAGCCTGGATTACATAATTTTAAATGTTAATGATATTTTGTTAAAAAAAAGTCAGGAGAACGCATTTAACATTTAAAACAAATTTAACATTCCAACATCACACATGCGCTGTAGTTTCACTTCCCTCCATCACTTTACCAGTGTCCCAGCTTCTCCATTTTCTTCCTCCCTGACCTGATTAGCTTCATACGTTTTTGTTCTAAGCCCAGTTCCAAGTTTTTGTTGGTCTTGGGCATTTGTATTCCCTGACATTATGTACAATGTTTACTCTATATTGCCTTTCTCCTAATATCACTTTCAATAAGATCCATCCATAGCAAGCAATGAATTGGGTGTTATTGAAGCCTCCCAAGAACAATGCTCAAAGGCACAAGTCCCTTGCTTCTATAAAATACAACCTTTGTTATACCAAGCAGAAGACTAAAATGGTAGGAAGATACTCTTCTGCCCTACCCCACAGTGAAAGGAAGACTCATTTTCCTAGATATGATGAATAAACCATCAAATATGTCTCGGGTCTTGCAATCTTGGTCGACTGACAAGAAGAAGCAGAGTACAAACCTATTTCCATACATCACGGCACATGTCCTACTCATTCATGTCATTGAACACAAATTTCAGTTATCCTACGTGCTCATCTTTTTTGCCACTGGACAAAAACCTTAGAAACCCAAACCTTCTTCATTTTGTTGTGGGTTTCAGTATGCTCATTTTTATAATCTCCTCACGTAGTGCTCTTCACTTTGACTATTTATTGTAATAGCCTTACTAACAAAGAAGAAGACAAATTATGAAGAATAAATGAGTTGGGATCTGAGTAGGTCAACATAGGCCCTGGTCCAGGAGCCTAAGGAATTCCAGGTTTTAGGCTACATCATTTAAAATGAGAGGTGTTTTCCATCAAATGTCTCTGAAGAAGTAGTCTCTGAGAAGGAATCAGGGTTCTAGATTCTCCTCATAAATTTACTGAGGGTGTGGGAACAGGAATGCCTGTTTCCCCATGGTACCAAGCAACTGGGCCCTGTCAACACTGGCTCCTGCTTTGAGCAGAGCAGAGGTTAGGCACGAAGGACTTATGTTCTGCCTTTCTTTTCTTCCCATAGCTGGTGGCTACATGTCACAGAAGACCACACAGTATTAATAAAATTCTTTAAATTTTTTATTTATTTAAAAAATTTGGAATACACCAAGAGGGAGAATCATGAGTTCTCAAGACTTAAGTCACTTTTAGCTATTGTAGTTCATTTAAACTACATTTATTATTCATTCTTCAAAAACCAAAATCGCAATCAAAAATAATTATTAATATTTGCTTACCACCATATTTTTAAATAAAAGTCAAATGGTACTGGTATGATTTTTTGTAGTAGTAAGAAATGAGATATGATAAATCATTTGAGAGAAATTACAGGTGGATATATGACAACCAAAAAAATTAAGCAAAGAATTATATGGAATGTGGTGATTAAGAAATCCATCACCCAGAGAAAGTCCAGAAACTACCATCAGACAAGCATACTGCAGAAGATAGAATATTCTGCCTTTATCAGAAAATCCTATTTGCATGTTCTCCATAGATTATGCATCCAGAAAAAGTATTGCTGTCTCACAGATGGATTCCCATTTCCCATGACTCTGGTGCATCCAGGGAAATAAGACGTGAATAAATTTTAAGGACAGCAACTTGAAACACTTTCTCTCTGCCAAGATTTGAGTTTCTAGTTTCACAGATAGGTAGTAAGTGAGACAGACACTTTAATTTCTGTCCTTTCTGATTTTCTGACTTTTCTTACCTTACTCATGTGGCTTCCAGTTTGAGGTTCATGGATGTGACTTAGGACAAAAACTCAGCAGTGCTTTGGAAATAAGCTTGATAAACTTACCTGCTTTGCATCTTCCTTTGGGTGACAAGCTGACTCCTGTTGATAGGAAGAGTCTATAGAGATTCACCTAAGCTTTGAACCCTTCTCTGCCGCACAGAAGAACCCTTAGACAGAATGGGAATTGATGAGAAGGAGGCTTATCAAGATTACCAGGAGCTCCTGTGGGTTCCTGTTCAGAGATCTGCTGTCAAATGAGGGCACAATGTCTTTGGTGTCTTGCCCTCTCTAGGGATGTGACTCAACATTAAATCTGATAATACCCTCTATTTCAGTCTGTGTATCTCCACCCCTATGTGGTCCTCTTCCTTGCAAGTATTTCTTGTAGATACTCTCTCTGACAGTTGTGTGCTTGGACAGCAACTGAAAGCAATGTGAATTGTCTATGTGAAGATTTATTATTAGGAATAAAATCAACTTTCCTCACCTGAGACTCATTCTCTATCTGGGTCCTTTCAATTTTGTGTTATCATGGCAATAAGTTATGTAGTTTCTACTTTTCCTTACAATTATTTTTAGAAATATATTAACTTATATATAATCTATGGATTCTATTCCCAGAGCAGAAGTTTGTTCACTTTTGTATCTAAAGTCTTTTGCTAAGATTACTGATTTGAAGAACATGTATATTTCTCTTAATATGTCAAGTGAAGCAGGGAATCAGTTTACTTCACATGGAAGATTTTAGGGTTGGTCATGAAATTTAGAATTTTTCAGGTTGAGAATTAAATTGATTTGTGAATAATATGCCAATAATTTCAATTAACATGGAATAATTTGCAAAATAAACCAAGTATGGAGAACCAAAAATGATGCAAAATCAGTTTGCAGTGACTTAAATACAAATTGAAATTAATCAGAATTAAATTAAATTAAAATTACCCAGAAGAATAAGTATGCAAAACAGTTTTTCATCAGCTGTGGTGACAGTGTGGGATGACACATACTTACACATTTTTGATGGAAGTGAAATTAAGCAAGATCACCAATGTAGGGCCATTAAAAATATGTATAAATACAATAAATGTCATACATTTTCTTTCTTTAGTTGAGGAGTGGATGAGGAGTTCAATCTGGCAGTGTGCTCCAAGCCCCACATGGAGCTAGGCCTTGATATCTGTAAAGGCAATTATGACTGGAGAAGAGAGAGATCCTACATTCTGGACTACACTTTCCTTGTCAAGGCGAAATTGGAATAGTGGCAGTTGACTCAAAAGAATTTCAAAAGGAATATCGTTCCTCCTTAAAGGGGGTTCACACTCACAACAGGGCAATTGGGATTTTCAAGGGGGAGGGGCTTCCTTAATCTATCTACCTACATCATATTCCCCTAGAGATTTCACCACCTTTAATTTTTAAAGGGAAAATGATCGAAGTTCCATCTTCTGGAGCTGCTTCCTGCTGACACAGGGATGCTGATCCTCCCGGAACAAGGAGTGAAATCTCAAACTGCAATACTTTTTTTTTTTACATGATCTTATTTTATTTTATTCACAATAATTTATTACATTCAGTATTCCAACACCAATCCCACCACCATTACACGTTATCCACCACCATTATTTCAGATTTTCCCAACCGATACCCAAGCCTGCCCGAACAGCAGGCCCTACATAATTTATTTTGTATTGCTTGTCATGAATATTTCTCTAAAAATGATCAAAAAGGGTTTCCTTAGAAGAAAGTACTTGAAGATTATTGTATCTAACTCTAGAGTCATTGAACCCTTGTTTAAGAGATTACTAACGTGTTGTTACAGGTTGAGCCCTGCATGCTAATATTTTTTGTGCCCACACGACCTCATATCTCTTCATTCCCAGAAATGGAAAACAAATTATCAAATGCTTCTTTTCCAGCAGGTCCAGCTTTGCGGGGGGAAACTCCAAACAATAATAGTGAGTTTTTTGTTGAAATATTGAATATAATCAAAGTAAAGTGAAATTTATCAGCTACACAGGAAGGGTGGGGGACTGGGTGGTGGGGGGGAGGTTTACTGTGGTTCTTGGTGGTGGAATATGTGCACTGGTAAAGGAATGGGTGTTCAAGCATTGTATAACTGAGACTTAAGCCTGAAAGCTCTATAAATTTCAATATGGTGATTCAATAAAAAATAAATAAATAAAACTACAGTAGTTTTAACGAGCGCTGGGGCAGTGAATTTGAAAGTTCAGATAAGTTAGGCTAAGGAATGTTACTTTAAAATGACCAAACTTGAAGGCAGAAAACAAATGACAAATGCTCAAATGCTCAGGATACAAGTACCAATCATCAGAAGCATAGGAAGCACAGTTCTGAGTTAATTCCTTCTTACTGCCCTGTTCATACCTTTCACTAATGTTTTACTGCATTAGTCCAGGTGTCAGTAATTTTCAACTTCCCTTTAGACACCTCGTTCCAATGCCCATTCTTCCTCTTCTGCAGAGTCTTCTGGCTAAGAGGAAATGATCTCCAAATGGGGTATTAATCCCATGATGGAAAAAATTGAGAGCTGTTACAAACCTCTGTTCTTTCTATATGTATTAACTAAGAATGAATATTTAGAACTCAGTTTAGGTATCCACTATCAGTACTTTAGCCAATTGACAGGCTGGGGAAAGCAATTCATCCTGCCCTTTGGGCTAAGTCCCCCCCCCTTGTGAAGCTCTGGCTTTCTGTCCAGACTGGTAGAAGCCTATTCAACATTAAGTTTCTTTGTAGACGAGACAGCTTACTTACTAAATTACCCAATTATTCAATCACCTTTGTAGAACTAGAATCTGATCCTTATAGAAAGCAAGTTACAAAAACATGGTTCTCTCTCCTCCTTCATCTTAAATTTGCCAGTCTTGTTCTTCTGTATAAACACAGCAAGATAGAAGAACTCTCCATTTGGGGTACCCCATAACTTACTGAGAATTCCTGGGGATTGGTCAAATACGGAGCAGGAGACACACCAATAAAGGCATTTAATAGTTTACTTCATGTCTCGGCCTCAGGATCGACCATAGGATGTGAAGATCCTGTGATCGTGTCCCATGATGAACTAGAGGTAGAGCCTTCAGGTTGAACTGGATGTGACCTCTGGCATCTCACCCTCCAAAAGGCGTGTCCTGGCAGTTAGGCATCCATCCCATCTCCCATCCCTTCTTCAGAGTTGGGAGAGATCTTGGCCTCCAGTTTTTGACACTGAGGGCGAGACATGGGCTGAGTCAGTCATTGCAGATTTCCAGCTTGCTCATTTTTCACAACACAGATGATGCACAGTCCTTCCTTAAGCGGGCCTGCCTTTAGGGTCTCCCTGAGGTTTGTAGGGTACTTGAAACAGTAACTTTCAAATACTTGCTCCTGTCATTTAGACCAATCTTTCCCTGGAAGAGGGCTTTTGGGGTCCCATAGCTGGTTTTCCTGTCTGCACCAGGGTTAGGCCCTATTGCAGAGAGGAAAGGCTTTTGTCTGGGTTCATGCAAACAAACATACTGCCTTAATGCTTCATGATACTGAAGAGAGGAAAACACATATTTCACCCTTATTCACAATACATGTTTGCTATAGGTCGTAGTCAAGAGAAACACTAAGTTCTGTAGAAACAGAATATACAGTTTAACAACATCATGTCCAATTCATTTAGCTCCATGATGAAAACCTTGGTTTCCAATTATCTAAGAGCCTGAAACAGGAGTCAGGATACTAGAATAATTCTGCAGATAATTTGAAGAATTTCTTATAACAATACAGTTTGCTCAGTTTTTCAAATATAGCTCGATCTACCAATAAATTTGGAAAGAAGTTGCTGATCATTATCTCATTTATTATGACAAATCTATACTCTGCAGTACTCTTCTAAAAGTGTTACATTTGTTGTTGGTTTTTTTTGATATTCAGAAGGCTTACAATGCTTACAATTAAAGATCTTCTAATATATGTCTACTTGGTAAAAGTTCACTTTAAATTATAAACTTTATCTTTAGAATTCCAATTTCTAGGGCAACAGATATAAAAAATTAAATCAATCATAGAAAACATAATAGTTATTTCTCTTTTTTTATGTACGATCTCTTTAATACCAAGGGTTAATATTAATGTATTTCTTATAAAGAACGTGTTTTATTTATTTTTTAATCTTTTTTCCCTTTATTATTAATTAGTGAATCACCATGAGGGTACAGTTACAGATTTACTCATCTTTGTGCTCTTGTTTCCCTCATACAAAGTTCGAGAACCCATCCCTTCACCAGTGCCCATACTCCATCACCAGTAAACCCAGCATCCCTCCTACCCTCCCCAATCTCATCTGCCCCCACCCCACCCTGCCACTGTGGCAGGGTGTTCCCTTTTGTTCTCTCTCTCTAATTAGGTGTTGTGGTTCTCAACATAGGTGTTGAGTGGCCACTGTGTTCAGTCTCTAGCCCACATTCAGCCCACATCACCCTTCCCCCGCATGGCCTCCGACCACATTATACTTGGTGATCCCTTCTCTGAGTAGCCCTCTCCCCAGAATGTGAGGCCAGCCTCCAAGCCATGGAGTCAACCTCCTGGTACTTATTTCTACTATTCTTGGGTGTTAGTCTCCTACTCTGTTATTCTATATTCCACAGATGAGTGCAATCTTTCTATGTCTGTCCCTTACTTTCTGGCTCATTTCACTAAGCATGATACTTTCCATGCTGATCCACTTATATGCAAAGTTCATGACTTCATCTTTTCTAACAGCTGCATAGTAATCCATTGTATACATGTACCAAAGTTTGTTCAACCAGTCATCTGTTCTAGGGCACTCGGGTTTTTTCCAGATTCTGGCTATTGTAAACAGTGCTGCGATGAACATATAAGTGTAGATGTCATTTCGACTATACTTTTTTGTTTCTCTGGGATATATTCCCAGCAGTGGTATTGCTGGGTCAAATGGGAGTTCAACCTCTAGTTTTTTGAGAATCGTCCATATTGTTTTCCAAAAGGGCTGAATCAGTCGGCATTCCCACCAGCAGTGTAGAAGGGTCCCTTTCTCCCCACATCCTCTCCAACAGTGGTTGTGTTTGTTCTTTTGGATGTGTGCTAGTCTCTGTGGTGTGAGGTGGTATCTCATGGTTGTTTTGATCTGCAAATCCCTGATGATTAGTGATGTAGAGCACTTTTTCATGTGTCTTTTGGCCATTCGTATCTCTTCCTTGGAAAAGTTTCTGTTCATTTCCTCAGCACATTTTCTGATGGGGTTGGATGTTTTCTTCTTGTAGCGTTCAACCAGTGCTTTATATACCATTGATATCAATCCCTTATCTGATGGGTATTGTGTAAATATCCTTTCCCATTCTGTACATAGTCTTTGTATTCTGGTCACTGTATCTTTTGCAGTGCAGAAGCTTCTTAGTTTAATGTAGTCCCATTTGTTAATCTCTGTTTCCACTTGGTTGGCCAGTTGCATGGCATCTTTGAAGGTACCTTTATCTTCAATATCGTGGTGGGTTTTCCCGACCGTGTCTTCAATTTACCTTATGGTTTGTGGTCTGATGTTGAGATCTTTAATCCATTTTGATCTGACTTTTGTGCGTGGTGTCAGGTAGAGGTCTAAGCCCATTCTTTTGCAGGTGGTTGTCCAGTTGTGCCAGCACCATTCGTTAAAGAGGCTTTCCTTGCTCCACTTCACATCTCTTGCTCCCTTATCAAAGATTAGATGATCATACATTTGGGGTTGTGTGTCGGGATATTCCACCCTGTTCCATTGGTCTGCGGTTCTGCCTTTCTTCTAGTACCATGCTGTTTTAATTGTTACCGCTTTGTAGTAAAGCTTGAGGTTGGGGAGGATGATGCCTCCCATCGTCTTTTTCCCAAGAATTGTTTTAGATATCCGTGGGCGTTTGTTGTTCCATATGAATTTTAGGATTACTTGATTCGTTTCTTTGAAGAATGTCATGGGTATCCTTGTAAGGATCGCGTTGAATCTATATAATGCTTTGGGGAGTAATGCCATTTTGACAATATTGATTCTCCTTATCCAAGAGCAAGGTATATGTTTCCATTTCCTTGTGTCCTCTTTTATTTCATGGAGTAGCGTTTTATAGTTTTCTTTGTAGAGGTCTTTTACTTCCTTGGTTAAGCTGATTCCGAGGTACGTGATTTTCTGGGGTACGATTGTGAATGGGATTGCTTTTTTCATGTCCCTTTCCTCTGCCTCATTGTTTGCATATAGGAAGGCCATGGATTTTTGGGTATTGATTTTGTAGCTTGCAACTTTACTGTATAAGTCTATTGTTTCTAAGAATTTCTTAGTAGAGGCTTTAGGCTTCTCTAGATATAGTATCATATCGTCTGCAAATAGTGAGAGTTTGATTTCTTCCTTCCCTATCTGGATGCCCTTAATCTCTTTTTCTTGTCTAACAGCTATCGCAAATACTTCCAGTACTATATTGAAGAGAAGTGGTGAGAGTGGGCATCCTTGTCTTGCACCTGATCTTAGAAGAAAGGCCCTTAGTTTTTCTCCCTTGTGGATAATGCTTGCCAAAGGCTTGTGGTAGATGGCTTCGACTATCTTGAGGAAAGTTCCTCCAAAACCCATTTTGGTGAGGGTTTTCATCATGAACGGATGTTGGATCTTGTCAAATGCTTTCTCTGCATCTATCGATATGATCATATGATTGTTATCTTTACTTTTGTTGATATGATGGATTATGTTGATTGATTTCCGAATGTTAAACCATCCTTGCATCCCCGGGATGAATCCCACTTGGTCATGGTGTATGATCTTCTTGATGAGTTGTTGGATCCTATTTGCTAGTATTTTGTTGAGGATCTTCGCATTGGTGTTCATCAGGGATATTGGTCTATAATTTTCTTTCTTAGTGGTGTCTTTTTTTGCTTTTGGTATTAGGGAGATGTGTGCTTCATAGAAACTGTTTGGGAGAGTTCCTGCTTTTTCAATTTCCTGGAAAAGCTTGAGGAACACTGGCAACACGTCTTCTTTGAATGTTTGGAAGAATTCGCCAGTGAATCCATCTGGTCCTGGGCTTTTGTTTTTGGGGAGATTTTTTATTACAGTTTCAATTTCCTTAATATTAATGGGTCTATTCAGGTATTCCAAGTTTTCTTTGTTCAGTCTTGGGAGATTGTAGGAATCAAGGAATTCATCGATTTCTTTTAGGTTCTCTTGTTTTGTGGCGTATAGACCTTCAAAGTAGTCTCTAATGATCTTTTGAATCTCATTGGTTTCTGTTATGATGTCCCCCTTTTCATTTCTGATTCTATTTATTAGGGTTATCTCTCTCTCTCTTTCTTTGTGAGTCTTGCTAGCGGTTTTTCAGTCTTATTTATTTTCTCGAAGAATCAGCTCTTTGTTTCATTAATATTTCGGATTGTTTTTTTGGTTTCCATGTCATTAATTTCTGCTCTAATTTTTATTATATCTTTCCTTCGGTCTGGTTTGGGTTCATTTTTCTGGTCCTTTTCTAAGGTCTTGAACTGTGAAGTCAAGTTCTCTATGTAGGTCCTTTCTTCCTTCCTGAGCAATGCTTGGAGAGCTATAAATTTTCCCCTTAACACAGCTTTAGCTGTGTCCTATATGTTTTGGTAGCTCGTGTCCTCAATTTCATTTGTTTCTAAGTATCTTTTGATTTCTTCTTTGATTTTCTTCCTGAAACACTCATTGTTCAACATTGAGTTGTTTAATTTCCAGGTGCTTGATTAGGTTCTCCGTGTCGGTGTGTGGTTAGCTTCTACTTCAGCACATCATAGTCTGAAAAGATGGTTGATATAATTTCTATTTTTCCGATTCTGTTGAGGTATGTTCTCAGACCCAGTACATGGTCTATTTTGGAAAATGTTCCGTGTGCACTGGAAAAGAATGTGTATTCTTTCTTTTGGGGGTGTAGAGCCCTGTATAGGTCTGTTAGGCCTCTCTCTTCCATTTCTTCTTTCAGAGTCAGTGTTTCATTGCTGAGTTTTGTTCTTGTTGATCTATCCAGAGGTCATAAGGGGGTATTGAAGTCTCTGACTACTATTGTGCTGTTAGTGATGTCCTCTTTGAAGTCTGTTTGGAGTTGTTTTAAGTATTTAGCCGGTCGTTCATTGGGTGGGTATACGTTTAAGAGTGTGATTTCCTCCTGTTGTACATATCCCTTGATGAATAGAAAGTGGCCTTCGCTGTCCCTTCTAATCTTTTTCAACCTAAAATCTATGTTGTCGGATACTTGGATGGCCACTCCATCTTTTTTAAGGGGGTTGTTTGCTTGCAGGATTGTTTTCATTCCTTTGACTTTGAGTCTGTGTTTACTCTGTTTGTTCAGGTGTGTTTCTTGCAAACAGCAGAATGTTGGGTTTAATTTCCAGATCCATTTTGCCACTCTGTGTCTCTTGATAGGTGCATTTAGGACATTGACATTGAGAGAGATTATTGTGATGGGGTTTTGTGTCATCTTTCTGTGGGGTTAGTTGTTCTTATGGAGTTCCTCCTTAGCTTACAGTAGCCCCTTTAGACCTTCTTTTAAAGTTGGTTTTGAGTCTATGAAGTTCCTGAGCTGTTTTTATCCGAGAAATAGTGTATGGTTCCTTCAAGTTTGAGTGACTATGTCCCACCATTGTCTTCGGGCTTGGAGGGTTTCCTCTGACAGGTCTGCTGTAAATCTGAGGGGTGCTCCTTTGTATGTGATTTCCTTCTTTGATCCTGCTGCTTGTATAATTGTGTCTCTATCCACAGCATCTGCCATTCTGACTATGATATGCCTTGGAGTCTTTTTATTTGGGTCTCTTTTTGCTGGCACTCTTCGAACTCCTTGTATCTGGATGCCTGCCTTCTCCAGCTCTGGGAATTTCTTAGTAATGATGTCTTTGACTGTGTTTTTTTTTCATTGGGATTACTTCCCTGTGCTCCTGGTATTCCAATGATTCTTATGTTGTTCCTCTTGAAGTCACCCCCAAGGACTCTGATTCGCTCTATAGCCATTTTGAGGTATTTCGCCATTATTTGTTGTTGTACGTGAGCTTTCTGCAGCTCATCCTCAAGGTCACTGATTCTGTCTTCGGCTGTAGTCATTCTACTGTTGAGGGCATCTACTGCGATTTTTAATTCATCTACCGATTCCTTTATTTGTGTGACTTTTGTTTGTAGGTTTGAAATTTCTGCTCTCATTTCTTCCTGAATTTTTTTGGTAGATCGTTCCAGTGATTCATTCATCTCCTCCCTTAATTTATTAGATGTCTGTTCCATGGTTGCTTGGAGTAGGTAGACTCTCCTCCAGATTTCCTCTCTGTATTCTTTATCTGAGAGGTTGTAGATGTGGGTAGCCCCTTTTGAGGTTTCTGGTATCTTTTCTTCTCCCTCTCTTCGTGGAGGGGATTTTCGCTGCTTCTTCATATTGTTATGGAAGTATAGAATTGGAACTTTGTAGTTGTTTATTCCTACTCCCACTTGCTGAGGGAAGAAGGGGCTCTATTTGTGCTATTGCTGCTGGCAGTCTTGTCCCTATTCTAGAGTTCTTCCTTATACTCAGGCATTTCTTCCTGATTGGTGTGGGGGCTTTTATGAAGACTTAAGGCTAAGTTCTCTTTACAAAGGTTTTGCTAAGCTTCTCTTATTCACTGATAGTTTTTCTAAAGATGAAGTGACCTAATGGGCTATTTCGCATAAGTGATTGATATGGGCTAAAGCAATTTTCAAAGAAAAAGACTATACCTAATGTGCTAAGGTAGAAAATAATAACTGCGGCCGCATTAGTGGCCGCTGCTCCGGCAGAAGGCCAAGCCCCTTTTTAGACAATGCCCCCTGAGATACAGGCCACTCTCCAGTTTCTACGTTGTGGGGGATCTCGGGACTCGAGGCGGGGTGGTGGCTAAAGGTTCGATGTCCGGGCGCCCGCATGGGAACCGGAGGGCACCCGGGGAGGCATGACTGGGAGTCGCCTGATTACCTGGGAGAAGGGCCGATTGGAGGGAGCTGGACGGGATGGCAGGGGTCGCGGGGCGCAGGACGGAGCGACAGCTAAAGGTCCGATGTCCGGGCTGTCGCGTGGGCAAAAGTGACATGATAAAAGCAATCCCGTTCACAATTGTGCCACAAAAGATCAAGTACCTCAGAATCAGCTTAACTAAGAAGGTAAAGGACTTGCATAATGAAAACTACAAAATTCTACTTCAGGAAATAAAACATGACACGAGGAAATGGACAGACATCCCCTGCTCATGAATTGGAATAATTAATATTGTCAAAATGGCAGTACTCCCCAAAGCATTGCACAAATTCAATGTGATCCCTATAAGGATACCCATGACATCTTCAAAGAAGGAATGGAGCAAACACTCCTGAAATTCATATGAAAAAATAAGCCCCCACGAATAGCTAAAGCAATTCTTAGGAAAAATAAAATGAAAGGAATTAACCTCCCCAATTTCAAACTTTACTACAAATCGGTAATAATTAAAACACCATGGTACTGGAACAAAGGCAGAGCCACAAACTAATGGAACAGCATTGAATATTCTGACTCCCCCCCCTAAATATGTGATCATCTTATCTTTTATAGGGGAGCAAGAAGTGTGAAGTGGATCAAGGAAAGCATTTTTAACAAATTGTGCTAGCAAAACTGGACAGCTACATGCAAAAAATTGGGCATACATCTCCACCTATCACCATGTACAAAAGTCAGATCAAAATGGACTAAAGACCTCAACATCAGAGCAGAATCCCTAAGGTACATTGAAGACAAGGTCGGCAAATCCCTCCATGACATTGAAGCCAACGGTACTGCAAAGCTGACAAGCCACTGGCCAAGCAAGTAAAAACGGAGATAAATAAATGGGACTATCTCAAACTAAGAAGCTTCTGCAACTCAAAATAAATAGTGACCAAAGTACAAAGACCATCTACATAATGGGAAAGTATATTCACCCAATACCCATCCAATAAGGGGTTGATACCAACGATGTACAAGGCACTGATTGAACTCCACAAGAAGAAAACTGCCAACCCAATCAAAAAATGGGCTTATGAAATGAACAGAAACATTCCCAAAGAAGAAATTCGAATGACTGTGAGGCACATGAGAAAATGCTCTACATCACTAATCATCAGGGGATACAAATCAAAACAATAATGGGATATCATCTCACACCACAGACACTGGCCCACATCCAAAAAACAAAAGCAACTGGTGTTGGCATGGATGTGGGGATAGGATTCTCCTTCACTGGTGGTGGGCATGTCAACTGGTTCAGCCCTTTTGGAAAACAGTATGGACACTTCTCAAAAAATTAGAAATTGAGCTCCCATTTGACTCAGCAATACCACTCCTGGGAATATATCCCGGAGAAGCAAAAAGGTATAGTAGAAATGACATTTGCATTTGTATGTTCATTGCAGCACTGTTTACAAGAACCAAAATCTGGAAAAAACGGAGTGCTCAAAAACAGATGAATGGTTAAAAAATCTTTGGTACATCTACATAATGGAATACTATGCAGCTGTTAGAAAAGACTAAGTCATGAAATTTGCATATAAGTGAATCAACATGGAAAGCATCATGTTGAGTGAAATGAGTCAGAAAGAGAGAGAGAGACATAGAAAGATCATATTCGTATGTGGAATATAAAGTAGCAGAACGGGACACCAACACCCAAGAGTAGTAGTGATAAGAACTAGGAGGACTGCCACACAGCTTAGAAACTGGCCTCACATGCTGGGGGATAAGACAGCAGAGATAGAGAAGGGAACTCCTAGTAGAGAATGTTGGGAGGACCCACTCGGATTGAAAGCTGTGTACCAAAAGTATACTACAGACCGAACATGGTGGATACTCGATACCTCTATTGCAAAGTACAACATCCAATAAGAGAGAAAACAAAAGGGATGCCCTGCTTCAGAGGCAGGTTGTGGGTTGGGGGTTGGGGTGGGGTTGGTGGGAGGGATACTGAAAACATTGGTGGAGGAGAATGGGCACTGGTGGAGATATATAAATGAAATGCAAATATGAATGTCCACAAGTTTGCAACTAGCTCATGGTGATTCACTAATAAAAATTTTTTAAAAATAACAAAATTTTAAAAAAACAGTATGAAGTCTCTCAATGAAGACATTACTGGTACCCTCTCAAGCAAATCGATGAACAATGGAATCACAGTGCTACAGTGGTATAAAATAATATTAATAATACATTAGGGGGATTTAGTGAAGTGGACTGTAGGTAGCTATTGTTTCTCCATTAACAACTTGCAGCATATGGAGGATTTATAAAACAAGAGATTGACAACTCATGAAATTTCTCCGGTATTCTGCCCCTTCCTTGAGTGACCAGTAGTGAGAGTTGCGAGGGCCAACTCAGAATCAAAAGCAAGTTGGGTAATGGCAGAAAATAAGACCTAATGGAAGCCTAACCTACTTTAAAATCTTTTTCAGGACTGGCCTAGATAATAAACTAACAAGTGTAAAATACATAATTTCATAAACAATAAAAAAAAATGATACTCACCATGACCATCCACTCATAAGCAAATTTCATGACTTAATCTTTTCTGGAGCGATAGCACAGTGGTTGGTCATTCGCCTTTCACGCGGCTGACCCGAGTTTGATTCCTCTGTCCCTCTCGGAGAGCCCGGCAAGCTACCAAGAGTATTCAGCCCGCGCGGCAGAGCCTGGCAAGCTATCCGTGCGTACTGGATATGCCAAAAACAGTAACAATAAGTCTCTCAATGAGAGACATTACTGGTGCCCGCTCGAACAAATCGATGAGCAACGGGATAGCAGTGACAGTGACAGTAATCTTTTCTAACAGCTGCGTAGTATTCCATTGTGTAGATATACCAACGTTTCTTTAATCAGTCATCTGTTCTTTGGCACTTGGGTTGTTTCCAGATTCTGGCTATTATGAACAGTGCTACAAAGAACATACAGGTATAGATGTCTTTTCTACTGTACTTTTTTGCACCCTCTAATACTTTATTTTTATGGATCACTTTTATAGTTTGTTACTAGAGAAGTTTCTCTGATCATGCACAGCACCGAAACCATGAGAAGGAGTCAGAGTATTCTCTCCTGAGCGTGAAGCCGAGTCTAGGTGCTGCTTCTGCAACTGCCTTTGACCATTGATGGCCGTTCTTCTCTTCCTTTGGAAGAGTGATAGAGAGAGGATAGAGTCTGAGTGGTTTTGTGAAAAAAAGAATACTAAACTTTATTAAAAGTGTGTGAATCATACAGGTAAGGAGTTGATAGCTAAAATATATAAAAATCTCATAAAACTCAATATCAAAACAATCTTGAATCAATCCCAAAATGGAAGAGTTGAATTGGCTACTTCAAAGAGCAATGACAATTTTCAAGGAAACTGAAAATAGTTTTGTTAGTTTCTTTTCTAAAATGAAAAGGTAGAGACCCTCTGCTCTTAAAGACTATGATCCAAGAGGTCTCCTAACCCATTTTGGCACCCAGAGAGGCTTCTTACAGAATGCATCTAGACTGTGAGCTGACTATGACTGTGTGCCGCCCGGGGAGGGATTTTCCCTCTCCACCCTGGTTTTCTGCATGGAAAATGGCGGCGGTGGCATCATCCACGTGGCAAGAGCCACCCCCTAAAACTTCCACCCAGAGGTAGGTACTTTGCAATGTTGTGGCTCATAGGCGATCATGGGAAGGGGGTGGTACTGGCATGCCGTAGGCCCAGATAAGATCCGGAGCTGCTGCTCAGGAAACAGACCCTCTGCTCCTAAAGACTATGATCCAAGAGGTCTCCTAACCCATTTTGGCACCCACAGCAGATTCTTACAGAAATTCATCTAGACTCTTAACTGTACTAAAATATCAGAAATCCAAAACCGAACTCATAGAATCTTCATTCTCATCAATGAAAAGAAATTATTAAATAATGCCTTTTCAGCAGGAAAAAATTATACATATTCCCAATTTATTAATTTGCTAATAACTATAACTGCTTTAATGACCTTAGCCCAACTTTTCCATTTCTGAGAAAAGATGACATTGAGTGGCAGAAGAACTCTGCTATTTTCCAGGGTAAATAAAAATTAAAGCAGCAAAAAAAAAAAATGAAAAGGTAAAGTTTCTGTTTGGACTAAGTAGTTCTGAAAGCAAGAAGAATAAAGAGGTTGCATCATAAAAATTGACTTGAGAATGTAGTACAAATATAGTAATTAAAAAATGGTTTGGGGACAAAACCTCACAAAAGATTAGTGGGTTAAAATTAAGACCCAGAATTATATTTATACGTATATGTGAGCATCTAACAATTATCTTATATATCATAGGTTTTACAGTACCATGATCACTTGTATCACTTACCATCCCATTGATCTTTGATATGCTTTAGCGGGCTCCAGTAACATCTCCATTCATCCCTGTCACATGCTGCTGTAGCCCATTGATATCTGCTCACTCCAGGAACACGAAGAGCCTCAAACCGTTCATTCAGGGTTTTGACAAAGAAGTCAGACCATGTCTTTGGTGGGAGGCCACAAGGTCTTTTGATGTTTGTGCAATCTAGTGGTAACATATCTAGTCCAGTGGTCATCTCTGAATCGTATTACGTCTCCAGCTCATCTGATTTTTGACACCTTGGCAAACCAGACAGAGTCCCTGATTCTTGACAGTAGAAGAAGGTCGGAACACCAGACTCCTTTTGTTACTTTAGTGAAATGTGATACTCCAAGCATAGCTCTTTCAATTCCTCTTTGGGATACCTGAACAGCGTTCTCATCCTGTCTTCGTAGGACCCAAGTGTATGAGGCATATGTTAGTGCAGGAAGAATGGTGGAGTTGAAAAGATGTGCCTGGGGCCGTAGGGTCTTCGTCCTCTTAACCACTTTTTCCATGCTCTTGAATGCGTTCCACATTGCTTACTTCCTCCTGCGCAGTTCTGGTGCCAAGTCATTCCTCAAGCTGTGTTCTCGACCCAGATTCACATGCTGCTGCTTTTGGAGATGTTCATTCCATTGAGAGCAAATGGAATGTCAGGGACTAGTTCGTTTTTCATGAACATTATTTTGCTGAGATAAAGCTGCAGTCCGACCTTTCCACACTCGCGGTTGAAGTCGGCCAGCATTTGTGTTGCTTTGCTTATGTTTGGTGTTATGAGAACGATGTCATCAGTGAAGCAGAGGTGATGTAGTTGCTGATAATCTATCTTCACTCCCATCCGTTCCCATTCCAGTCATTGCATGACATTCTCGAGGGTGGCACTGAAGAGTTTCTGTGAAATAGTATCACCCTGCCAAATCCCTCTCTTTAAGTCAATGATCACTTCCTTGTAGAATGGTGAGATCCCACTGTTGAATCCATAATACATCTCGCGGAGGATCTTGATGTACTGAGATTGAACACCCTGTTTGGCTAGGGCTTCAATGACCACTTCAGTCTCAACGGAATCAAAGGCCTTCTTTAAATCGGTGAACGTTAGACAGAGCGGCATCTTGAACTCTCGCGAAACTTCAATGAGCTTGGTCACTGTGTGGACATGGTCGATCGTACTGAATCCTTTTCAGAACCTGGCTTGCTCGCATGGTTGTCCTTCATCTAGTGTTCTGCCTGTTCTATTCAGGAGGATTTGAGTGAACAACTCGTAGATGACGGAAAACAGACAGATTGGGCGATAGATAGTTGCCAATGTCGTGAATGTCCCTCTTCTTGTACAGCAGAACGGTCCTGCTGGTTTTCCATTGGGACAGAATCTTGCGTACAGACAGGTAGCAGGTGAAGAGCTGAGCCAGAGTATTGATGAGTACTGGTGCAGACTCTTCAGGTGTTCGGGTCTGACCTTGTCTGGACCAGGTGCTGTATGCATCTTTATTGACGGAGTGGCCACTGTCACACTTTGGGATACTTTCAGGACACTCAGGTTGAACCTCGTGCATGAGTGAAGCCCCACAGAACCATGTAAAGCAGAACCTTGCGACTTTGGACTCCAGACTCAATGAAACCTGGAAAGAAGATCCTCTGTCTGCCTTCTCCAATCCCGGGCGCCCCACCCCAGGGATCAAACCCAGATGACCCACCCTAAAGATGCCAGATAAATACCTCACCAGCAGACCTCCACTAATTCCACTACCTAGCCACTGCCATGCTCCAGGCCACTTTTCCGACACAGCATAAGAAACTTAATACCCATTTTCCATAATTTTCACACCATATTTGATGGGTTTCAAATATGGTGTGAACCATGGGAACACCTCTATATGTGATAGGGGGCCGCCCTAAAAGCCTCCATCCATCCCTCTCAGAGACACCGGCAAGCTACCGAGAGTACCCACCCAATGGCAGAGCCTGGCAAGCTACCCATGGCATATTCGATATGCCAAAAACAGTAACAACAATGGGCCTCATTTGCCTGACACCGAAAAAGCCCCCAATACAGCAGCGGCAGCATTAAGAAGGACGAACAAGGAGAGGCTGATAAAATCTCAGGGACGAACTAGACTGCCAAAACAAAGAAAGACTAAAATGACTGTCTATACTTTCAATGCAGGTATGCTGGCATTGGAAACATCCATTGAGAACCTGATGGTGCAAGCGCAGAAGATCAAGTATGACATCATTGGTCTGACCAAAGCGAGAATACATCAATCACATCACGCCATTTTTTTTTTTTGCTTTTTGGGTCACACCCGGGGATGCACAGGGGTTACTCCTGGCTCTGCACTCAGGAATCACCCCTGGCGGTGCTCAGGGGACCATATGGGATGCTGGGATTTGAACCCGGGTCGGCCGCGTGCAAGGCAAACGCCCTACCCGCTGTGCTATCGCTCCAGCCCCATCATCACGCCATTTTTGACACTGGAGAAGAACTCTTCCTCAGAACATGAGACAACAGAGGTGTTGGTGGCATCAGTCTCCTTGTCAACACAAACTTAGCCATGCACATTTATTCATTCAAATGCCTAACAACCTGAATCAGATGATTACACTTGAATAGATGTGGCTCACTATCGGCAATTTCTATCTTCGTTGTCTATGCATCAACATCCAACTACAATGAAGAAGAAATTGAGAAGCTCTACATGGAGCTGGAGAAGTTCTATAAAGAAGACCACACCTTCTACAAGATCATTGTTGGTGATTTTAATGCCAAGATAGGACTGAGAAGGTCCACTGAAGAACTCCACATAAGGACCCTTGACCTAGAATGGAGCAGACAGGTTGAGAGACTGTCTGAGTTCATCATGTCGACAAAGACCATACATGATAACACACAGTTCCAGGAGGCCGAATACAAATGTTGGACATGGGAGTCTTCTGGTGGACAGTTCCACAATGAAATTGACCACATCATATTCAATTGAAGATTTTTCCTGACTCACGTCGCTGTTGTCCAAAAATTCCAAATGAAATCGAAACACTGTCTCCTTCATGTAAAATTCTACCTCACAGAGCGGTGAGAAAGGTCTGCAAAGTTTAAGTTTAAGATGAGAACTCCCAGAATGACCACCAACTGGGAGTTCTTTGGCAGTATTGCGGCAATGTGGGAAGATGGCCGTCCTTGACAACATTGACAAGGAATATGATGCACTGGTTCAGCACCACCTTGACTGTGTGGAGAGTGCCAAGAGTGGTAAAGCCAAAAAGAGATGCCTGTCTTCGGAAACTCTCAAGCTCATTCACCAATGTGGTTTGGCATGATCCTCAGGCAACCACGAGGTAATGTCCAAACTCGCAAACCTGTGCAGTGAAACGATAAAGGAAAATCTCAGAGAGAGAAGAGCAGCAGTGTTGGCCAATGCGGCAAAAGCTGGGAAAAGTATTCACAATGCTTGCCTGTCCTTCACCAACTACAAGACCAAGATGACTGCCCTCCGACGTCCTGATGGATCTATCACATCTTCCAGAAGTGCAATGGAGAGGATTATTCACAAATTCTACTCGGATCTCTTTGATAGGCTTCATTATGTACTGAATTCCATTATTTATGAGAGTTTATAGAGAGATGATGTTTTGAGTTTTTAATAGGCATTTTTATAAAGGAATGCTACAGAAGAAAGTCAGATAATTGCAAAGTACTTTTACACTGAGTTGTTTGGGATTAAACTGCAGATGCTTATATGAATTCCAATTTGGGAATAGATGGCAAGATTATTTGAATAATAATGACTTGTTTAAAGCTATTCAAGATAAAATGTTTCTGGACTACATTAGAAAAATTAGACTAGTAGTTAAAACTGTGGTGACAGTAAGAAGGTCACTGGAAAGCTGCATAGTGGGCCTTTTTTATGACGGAATAATGTCTGGTGACTGAAACATTATGGAAAAGGTGGTGTGTAAGAAAAACTCCCAGATAGAAATGTAACCCTACTACTCCATACCTGAGCAATTAAAAAATTGAAACTAATGAAAAAGAGTAAAACATTAATTTATTGCAGTCATTTTCACATAGAGAATAGGAAACAGAAGCACCTACTGTTTGATGGATAAGTCACGTGTTTCACAAAAACTACTCTACGGTGCTCCTTAAATAGATTGTGTCTGAATGTTTCTTTCTTTCTTTTTCTTTCTTTCTTTCTTTCTTTCTTTCTTTCTTTCTTTCTTTCTTTCTTTCTTTCTTTCTTTCTTTCTTTCTTTCTCTCTCTCTTTCTTTCTTTCTCTCTTTCTTTCTTTCTTTCTTTCTTTCTTTCTTTCTTTCTTTCTTTCTTTCTTTCTTTCTTTCTTTCTTTCTTTCTTTCTTTCTTTCTTTCTTTTTTCCTTTTTCCTCCCCCCCGAATGTTTTTCTTTAACCCTGTCAAATCACTTACACGTCAGAATGAAATATATCTAAAGATAAGGGAGAGAAAGAAGTCAAAAATATTCATCAAGATCCCAGGAAGAATATCACAGTTTGGGGTTTTGCTTTTGTTAGATAAAACAATTACAGAAGGTAAAGAGAAGAAAGAAAAGTATGAAGGAGAAAAATTGCTGTGAGCAGAAGCAGAAGATTCATGTGGGGGGACACTGAGTGGAAAGAAGTAAACTAGGAGAAAACTGGGTGTTATCAGAAATCTCTTGAGTAGTCAAAGCATGAGCCCTTTTCTTCTGAGAAAAGGTAGTCATTTCCCAAAAAAGGGGAAATTTCACATCACATGACGCCTCCCAGTTCAAAGAGTTTTTAATCTCTCTAGAGCCGAGAGGACTGAATTAACCATCAAGTGTCTCTTGGTTCTGCTATTCATGGTAGCCTGTGTGGAAATGGAGTAAAACCATAAGCTGTCTATCAGGGAACCTGTGCTTTTTATCCATGAAGCTGAACAATAGAGGAAGTTAAAATTGGTGGTTGTCTATTCCAAAAGCAATTAAAATATGCATAATCTTCTGTTCTTATCATCAAACCCCATTTGATATAGATGTATCCTATACCTATTATCCATCCAGGGAGAGAAATCTGACCCCCTGGACATTCATTACTTCTGACCCTGATGAATTCTGAAATTGGAGACACTGACAGGAGTGAGTTGACAACCCCTCCTTGTGAGGTTGTGAGTTGACAGAAACAGTGATGATCTTCCTGAAGACATAGCTTCTCTGGTGTGTTTTCCTACACTCATAGCTACTCCCAACAACTACAACCAGAAATACAGCCATGATCCTTTATCAGTTTTGTTTACCTATGCTGCTTTTATCTTTTAAGTATACTGAAATCACAGTTCTTTGCTATTAACTTAATTAACAAGTTGTGATTACCATTCCGTGAAAATTTACCTAAACCTCCCCTGTTAATAAAATTTTCTTTGATGGGGCTGGAGCGGGCTGGAGTGATAGCACAGTGGTAGGGCATTTGCCTTTCATACAGCTGACCCGTGTTTGGTTCCTCCATCCCTCTCGAAGAGTCCAGCAAGCTACCGAGAGTATAACACCTGCATGGCAGAGCCTGGCAAGCTACCCATGGTGTATTGGATATGCCCAAAACAGTAACAATAAGTATCACAATGAGAGACATTACTGGTGCCCGCTCGAACAAATCGATGAGCAATGGGATGACAGTGACAGTGACAGTGAGACTGGAGCGATAGTACAGCAGGTAGGGCATTTACCTTGCACATAGCCACCTTGGGTTCGATTCCCAGCATCCATATGGTCCCCAGAGTACCACCAGGAGTAATTACTGAGTGCATGAGCCAGGAATAACCCCTGTTTATCACCAGGTGTGACTAAAAAACAAACAAACGAAATTTCCTTGACCAAATTCTTCTTAAGTCATTCTATTTTAGGTTAAGTGTGTGTATGTGTGTATATGTGTGTATGTGAGAGTGTAAGAAAAAGAACTTTTCCATGGTAAAACAGAGGACAAGATTATTCACCACAATTTTGGCAATGGATACATATATTTAGATTCCTCTGCTACTAAATCAGTAAAACAACATAATTCTTCCCAAGACAGTAAATTTGAATGGGGTGGAGGACAGAATGGGAAGAAATTACAGTGATAGCAAACAGTCTTGCTTTTCTTCTTAGAAACTCAGTTAAGTCTACCAGCCATCAAAAGCACAAATGTGACTTGGGAATAAAGCTGATAAAACATATCTTTCCTTCATTCTTCCTTAGAAGTAAGAAATTGTCGGGGCTGGAGGGATAGCACAGCGGGTAGGGCATATACCTTGCCCTTGCCCTGAAGCAGAGTTTGTGGAGAAATGGAACCTGGTGCAAGAGGGAAGATTATCAAGTTTCTAAACAGGTCTTGATTTACTTCCAGTGAGATAATTGTAAATGATACAGTGTTGACCATTCTGGGTAAGTTTCTCAACAGTTGATCTGATTAATTCCCTATCTCTCAATTCATACATCCCCAACCCAACATGGTGCACTTCCCTGCATATGATTGTTGTGTATTATCTCACTGTCAGCTATCTGCCTGGACTCTACTACCAAGCAATGTGAGTAGGCATTTATTTATCTAAACATAAAATACTCTTTCCTTATTTAATATTAAAAAACTCTATTGCAGGGCCAGAATGATAGTACATCAGGTAGGGCATTTACCTTGCAAGCAGCCTACCAGGGTTTATCCCTGGCATCCCACATGGTCCCCTATGGACCGTCAGAGTAATTCCTGGGTGCAGAGACAGCTATAAGTCCTGAGTGTCGCTTGGTGAGGCTCACAAACAAACAAACAAACCCAAAAATCTCTACTGAAAACAGATTGATAGTACAATGTATATGGTTCTTGCCTTGCAAGTAGTCAATCCAGGCTCAATCTCCAGAATCCTTTATGGTCCCACAGAGCCTGCCAGCAGTGAACCTTGAGTGTTGAACCAGGAGTAAGCCCTGAGCACTGCTGGGTGTGATCTGAAAAAAAAGCAAACAAATGAAAAACCTCAACCGAAAGATAAAACAAGTCTCTTTGTATTCTATTTGTATTTTATACCTGGTTCTGCACACAGAAATTACTACTGGTGGTGCTCAAAGGACCATATAGGATGCTCGGAATCAAACCTGGGCCGGCTGTGTGCAAGGCAAACACCCTACTCACTGTGCTATCACTCCTGCCCCAAGAATCTTTGTATTCTTACTCCAACTTTTTTTTGTTTTATTGCAAAGATGTAAGCAATTTATACATTTTTATGATAGATGACTTTATGGTATGTAAAACAATTTGGAATTAGACTTGAAAATAAATTGAAATGTCAAGAATATGTTAATACTAAAACTGGAAAAAGTGTACTGTTTGAAAAGAATACAATTATGGATATCCAAAAATGGTAAAAAGATTACAATTTGTAACAGAATTATATTTTCTCATTGAAACATAAATCTACAAAACATTCCTTTACAAATTGTGGGACAAAAGATTATCCTAAGTTTCCCTCTTTGTGTAAATACCATGATTTTACAAAGTTGTTTACAATGATTTGTTACTGTCATTCATTCAACATTCCAATATCAGTTCCTCAGCCATTGTCACCTTCCTCCCTTTGTGTCCAAGTTTCCAATCATCCCTCAAGACTGCCTATTACAGTTTCTTAGTGGAAGCAAAATTGAAAGTATTATTAAGCTAGGGAATTTGAAATACATACAAGCAAATATACAATCTACATTTTCTCTTCCAAGTCCTTGTAGAGAAATTTGTCTTAAACAGGAGTTTGTACATGTATACAAAAATAATAAAATGTGCATTTATTTGTATCAACAAGATAAGTAAAAGTCAAGGTGTTCAACATACTTCATAAGTCAATGTACTTTATTATTACATGCTCAATATTATTAAAATAAATAATTCTAATTTTCAGTGAGATAGATACAGAATAACTTCACTTATATGTGGCTCTTAAAGTTACACAACAAAGGACCAAAGGCAGCACAATCAGAGAATTGATCTACACAGTTGAGTTGATGTTGGGAGGGGTGGTGGATTGAGGGCAAACTTGGGGTAGGGAGGTGGGTACACTGATGGTGGGTGTGGTATTGGAATTATATGAGCAGGGAGTCATCATCAGTAGTGTTCTAAATCATAGAACCCAAATAAATTTAAAAGAAGTTTAAATTTCAAAAAATTAAGTGAAGAACTGAGTTGACACATGCAAAGAGGTCTTATAGATAGTCAATAGATATATTTTTAAAATGCTCCTCGTGACTTATTTTTAGAAGAATATAAATCTAAACTCAATGAGGTGTGACTACCGGGTGTGTACAAAAATGAGAAACCTTTTATACCTTGGTAGATCGTAAATTGATTCGGCTTATTTAGAAAATAATATACAGCTTCAAAACCATAAGACAACGGTTTTTTCTGCAGTTCAACTTCTTGATAATGGAAATCAACTCTTATTTTTAAAACATATAAACAATCATTATGCATTCTAGTACTAAATAAAATAATTAGCACATAAAAAAGTCCAAAAAATTTTCTTCTCATTGACTATATATTTTTTAATTAACACCAGAGAGTGTTCATCAATTATGGGTTAGGTAAGAAAATGTGTTATATGAGCTGGAGAAATAACTCAATGGAATGTGCTGAATGCTTTAGATGCAAGAGGCCCTAATTTGATTGACAGCACTAAGTAGTTGATGAGCACCACTTAAGTGGCCTGAAAAGAAAACACAAATAATATATGGTATAAATATAGAATGTAATACTACTTAGCTATTAAAAAGTTTGGGGGTATAGTGCCACCAGCAGGACAACCTGTGCCTGCGGGTTGAGTGCATCAGCAGCCTAATGCT
This sequence comes from Sorex araneus, assembly GCF_027595985.1. NCBI lineage: Eukaryota > Metazoa > Chordata > Mammalia > Eulipotyphla > Soricidae > Sorex > Sorex araneus. The sequence goes on from NC_073307.1 coordinate 121,586,656, forward strand.
GCCATCAGACTTTCTGGTACCCCCAAATAGCCACAATGCATTTAACTGGGTCCAAAAACCTTGGGCCCAAGTTTACCAAGAAATTAAATGGCTAAAAGTTAGGTATGTGGGAAACACACCCACAAACCACCTCCTGATCAGCTATACAACTCATTTATTGGCTTTATTTCAGAGACACATAAATACCAATAGAGTTCAAAAGCCACAGTTAGACTGGCAGCACATAAGTCAATAGTTGTGTGGCTTTTTTTTTTTTTTTTTGGAAAAGATGGTAACAAGGGTGATGATGCAGAGAAACACAAAAGAATCCCTGAACTGAGCAGCTCGCTGCAGAGATGCCTCCAGACTTTAAGCCAGGCCAACTTCACCAGGGTGCCTTGGATGGGGGCAGTCATCGTTTGTTCACCTGCCCCCTAAGAACCCTGGCAGCCACTAACTACCAGAGCTCAATGAGAAGTGCAGGTACACGTGTTCAGTGATGGAAAACTCCAGGTTCAAGGGATAGGGGATGGGCTGGTCCCTCTCACCCCCCCACCTTCCCACCCCATTCCCATGGGACCCTGAAGTTGACCACAAATTGCCTCTGGCTACTACTTAAGCTCCTCAACAGCCATGATATAGAGACACACAAAAGAATCTCCAACTGAGCAGCTAACTGCAGAGATTTCTCCAGATCCTAATTATCTAAAATTTTAGAATTCCAGGAGAGCAAGGCCACGACATCAATACAAAAGAGAGTATGGCGGGGGGCTTCTACCTGTAGCGACTGCACAACTACCGTCGCTCTCCTCAGTAGGTCTCTGAATCCCCTTTCCCACCATTGCTGTCCAACTCTGAACTCCCAAAAGACTGCCACCAGAACCAGCCCTGGGGCAAATATGCCTTCATCTCTGCTCACAGCGCCTGCACAAATACCGCAAATACTGTAGTTCTTCTCAATAGGTTGGTGTATTTGGGCATTAATACCTGGACTGGCTGGGCTTGTGGCCTCCACTGAAAGGGGCGTGATTGCATCAAAAATGAGCGTGGCCTTCTGTTGGACCATGGCCACTCATGCGACCACAGTTATATTTCACATTCCCAGCACTCTTGACTCACACTCAACAATTATTATCTAAATCTGTGAAAACATCTTGGCCACCTCAATAACTGTACATTAATACACTGGCCTACTCCAATTCCACCAAAAGAACAGTGTATACAAGAAGTTGTACAAAGCCCACTGGGAAAAAAAATCATCTCCTCCAATGCTTCACTACATGCCTATCATAAGTCACAGAATAATGTCCAAGAGAAAAGACGTACTCTAGATAAGGAGAAGGTTGACCACCATCTACCGAGCTTATTCCGATTTCTTTCCTCCAATAAGAGGGAACAGTGCCAGTGAACTTGAAGATTTCACCTCTATATATCCACAACAATTTGAAGAAACAAGGCAAATCTCCACTACAAGTAGAGGACAAAGAAAAGAGTCATGAATCCTCAACAGAGAGTTTCCACAAATATTATATCTCCGGCAAAAAATTCCGAGATGAAATGCTGACGATTTTCAAGGAACTAAAAGAATCAATGGAACAGACATACAGAAAATTAAAGGAAGAAATTAAAAAAATAGGGGAATGGATAGCTGAGAAAATACAGGAAGAAATGAGAGCAGAAATAAGAAAGCTACAAAAGAAGTGTCACCAATGAAGAATTCAATAGATGAGATTGAAAACTCAGTAGGGGCCCTCAATGGTAAAATGTTTACAGCTGAAGACAGAATCAGCGAACTTGAAGATGAGCAGCAGAAATCATAGAGGCAACAACAAAAATGGGAAAAGACCTCAAAATAGCACTAAGGTGAATCAGAGACCTAGAAGATGACTCAAAGAGGGACAACATTAGAATCATCAGAGTAATGGAAGAACAGGGAGGCAACCCCAAATGAAAAAAACACAGTTAAAGACATCTTCAATGAAAAGTTCCCAGAGTTAGAGAATGCAAGCATACAGATCCAAGGAGCCAGAAGGGTGCCAGCTTTAAGAATACCTAAAAAAACACTCAAGGCATATCATAGTCAGAATGATGGATTTTGTAGATAGAGACACAACACTGCAAGCTGCAAGGTGAAAGAAAGAAATTACATACAAAAAAGCACCCCTTAGATTTACATCAGACCTATCAGAGGAAACCCTCCAAGACTGAAGACAATGGTGGGATATATTTTTAAAAACTCAATAAAATGAATGTCTCACCAAGAATTCTTTATCCAGCTAAACTCTCACTCAACCTCAATGGAATGATACACCATTTTGTAGATAAACAACAGCTAAGGAACTTCATAGACTCAAATCCAAACTTAAAAGAAGAACTAAATGGGTTCCTATAAGATAAGAAGGAAAACACCCACAGGCACAACCAACCCTTATATAAAGATGGCACAAAACCCCATGAAAATAATCTCTCTCAATGTCAATGGCCGAAATGCACATATCAAGAGACACACAGAGTGGCAAAATGGATCCAGAAACTGAAACCAACATTTTACTGCCTACAAGAATCACATCAGAAAAATCAGAACATACAAAGACTCAAAGTTAAAGGATGGAAAAGAACCTTGCAAACAAACAACTACCTCAAAATACTGGGGTGTCCATAGTAGTATCTGACAACATAGATTTCAAGTTTAAAAAGATCAGAAAGGTCAGAAAAGGCCATTTTCTATTTATCAAGGGTTATATACAACAGGAAGAAATCAAACTCTTAAATGTATATGCACCTAATGAGGGAACAGCTAAATACTTAAAACAACTTCTAACAGATTTTAAGGAGGACATTATCAGCAATACAATAGTAGTCTGAGAATTCAACACCTCCTTGTCTCCTCTAGATAGATCAACAAGACCAAAACTCAGCAAGGGAAAAATGAATCTGAAGGAAGAAATAGAAGAGAGAGCTAACAGACCTATACAGGGCCTTACACCTCCAAAACAAAGAATACACTTTCTTTTCCAGGGCACGCGGAATGTTTTCTAAAATGGACCACATGCTGGGTCTCAAAACATATCTCAATAAAATCAAGAAGAGAGAAATTGTATACTATTTTTTCTGAACACGTTGCACTGATGATAGAAGCTAATCACACACAGACTGGGAGAACCAAATCAAACACCTGGAAATTAAGCAACTCAGTGTTGAACAATGAGTAGTTCAGGAAGGAAGTCAAGGAAGAAATCAAAAGATACCTCGAAGCAAATGAGAATGAAGATACGAGCTACCAAAACCTATGGGACGCAGCTAAAGCTGTGTTAAGAGGAAAATTTATAGCTTTGCAAGGGAAAGAAGAAAGGGCCTACATAGATAACTTGACTTCACAGCACAAGACCTTAGAAAAAGATCAACAAATCAACCCCATCCTGGCCAAAGGAAAAAAATAATAAAACATAGAGCAGAAATTAACCATATGGAAACCTAAAAAACAATCCGAAAGATCAATGAAACCAAGAGCTAGTTCTTTGAAAAAATAAGTAAGATTGATAAACCACTAGCAAGATAAACAAAGAAAGAGAGATAGAGAACCCTAATAAACTGAATCAGAAATGAAAAAGGGGACATCACAGCAGAAACTAATGAAATTCAAAAGATCATCCGAGACTACTTTGAAAGTCTGTATGCCACAAAACAAGGGAACCTAGAAGAAATGGAAAATTCCTGGATTCCTATAATCTCCCAAGACTAAACCAAGAAGATGGTAATACCTGAATAGACCCATCAAAATCAAGGAAATTGAAACTGTCATCAAACGTCTCCCCCAAAATAAAACTCAGACCTTTATGGATTCACTAGCAAGTTCTTCTAAACATTTAAGGAGGACCTGTTGCCAGTTCTTCTCAAGCATTTCCAGGCAATTGAAGAAACAGAAACTCTCCCAAACAGTTTTTATGAGGCACATATCTCCCTAATACCAAAAGCAAACAAAGATACCACTAACAAGGAAAACTAAAGGAAAATATCCCTAATGAACAAGAATGTGAAAATCCTCAACAAAATATTAGCAAATAAAATCCAACAACTCATCAAAAAGATCATACACCACGACCAAGTGGGATTCATCCCGAGGATGCAAGGGTGGTTTAACATTCGGAAATCAATCGACATAACCCATCATTTAAACAAAAGAAAAGATAAAAACCATATTATCATTAAAATAGAAGAAGAGAATGATTTGACAAGATCCAATATCCATTCATGATGAAAACTCTCACAAAAATGGGTTTATAAGGAAGTTGCCTCAAGATAGTAAAAGCCATCTACCACAAACGCATGGCAAGCATTATTCTCAACGGAGTAAAACTAAGGGCCTTCCCTCTAAGATCAGGGACAAGACAAGGACGCCACTCTCTTACTAATGCTGTTCAATATAATACTGGAAGTACTTGCAATAGCTGTTAGACAAGAAAAAGTTATTAAGGGCATCCAGGTAGGAAAAGAAGAAAATCAAGTTCTTGCTATTCGCAGACAATATGATACTATATCTAAAGAAGCCTAAAAGTTCTACTAAGAAACTCTTAGAAACAATACACTTGTGCAGTAAAGTCGCAGGCTATAAAATTAATACCCAAAAATCCATGGCATTCCTATACTCAAATACCGAGACAGAGTAAAGTGATATAAAAAAATATCTCATTCACAATCATGCCCTAGAAAATCAAGTACCTCAGAATCAGTGTAAGAAGGTAAAGGATCTCTACAAATAAAACTGCAAAATGCTACTTCTCTATGAAATAAAAGAGGACAGGAGAAAATGGAAAAATATTTCCTGCTCATGGATAGGAAGAATTAAAATCGTCAAAATGGCAATACTCCCCAAAGCACTATACAGATTCAATCTGATCCCTATAAGGATATCCATGAAAATCTTCAAAGAAATGGATCAACCACTCCTGAAACTCATAAGGAACAATAAATGCCCATGAGTAGCTAAAGCAATTCTTAGGAAAAAGATGATGGGAGGCATCACCCTCCACAACCTCAAACTCTACTACAAAGAGGTAATAATTAAAACAGCATAGTACTTTTGGGTTGAAACTGGAAAAAACATGGTTAAAACTGGAACGAAGGCAGAGCTTCAGACCAATTGAACAGGGTAGAATATCCCTATATACAACCCCAAATGTATGAACATCTAATCTTTAATACGGAGCAAGAAATGTGAAGTGGAGCAAAGAGAGCCTCTTTAACAAACGGTGCTGGCATAACTGAACAACCACATGCAAAAAAGTGTGTTTAGACCTCGACTTAACACCATGCACAAAAATCAGATAAAATGGATTAAAGACCTCAACATCAGACCACAATCCATAAGATCCATTGAATACAAGGTTGGCAAAACCCTCCACGACATTTAAGCTAATGGTATCTTCAAAGATGACATGCCACTGACCAACTAGGTGGAAACAGAGATCAATGAATGGTACTATATTAAACTAAGAAGCTTCTGCACCGCAAAATATACAGTGACCAAAATACAAAGTTAATCTACGGAATGGGAAAGTATATTCACCCAATACCTATCAATAAGGGGTTGATATCAAGGATATACAAGCCACTGGTTGAAATCTACAAGAAGAAAACATCCAACCCCATCAAAAAATGGGGTTGTGAAATGAACAGAAACTTTCTCAACGAAGAAATATAATGGCCAAAAGGCACATGAGAAAATGTTCTTCATCACTAATCATCAGAGAGATGCACATCAAAACAACAATGAGATACCACCTCACAACACAGAGACTGGTACAAATCCAAAATAAAAAAGCAACTGTTGTTGGCGTGCATGTGGGGAGAAATGGACCCTCCTACACTGCTGGTGGGAATGCTGATTGGTTCAGCCCTTTTGAAAAACAGTATGGACGCTTCTCAAAAAAATGAAAAATTTAGCTCCCATTTGACCCAGCAATACCACTCTTGCTAATACATCCTGGAGAGGCAAAAAGGTATACACAAAATGACATCTGTACTCGAATGTTCATTGCAGTACTGTTTACAATAGCCCAAATCTAGAAAACACCCCGAGTGACCGAGAACAGATGACTGGTTAAAGAAACCATGGTACATCTACATAATGGAATTATGTTATGTTACAAAAGATGAAGGCATGACCTTTGCATATAAGTGGATCAACATGGAAAGTATCATGCTAAGTGAAATGAGTCAGAAAGAGAGAGACAGACATAGAAGGATTGCACTCATCTATGGAATATAAAGTAACAAGATGGAAGACTGGCACCCAAGAATAGTAGAGATAAGCACCTGGAGGTTGGCTCCATGGCTTGGAAGCTGGGCTCACATGCTGGAGGAAAAGGCAGTTCAGATAGAGAAGGGAACACCAGGTAAAGTGTGGTTGGGGGACCCACTGTGGATGGGAGATGCACGCTGAAAGTAGACTATAGACCAAACACGATGGCCACTCAATGCCTCTATTACAAACCACAACACCCAAAAGGAGAGAGAGAACAAAAGGGAATGCCCTGCCACAGAGGTGGGGTGGGGTGGCGGGGATGGGGTGTGCGGTGTGAGGGGTATTGGATAATTGGTGGTGGAGAATGGGCACTGGTGGAGGGATGGGTATTTGAGCATTTTATGACTGACACACAAGCATGAAAAGTTGTAAGTCTGTAAAAAATAAATAAATAAATAAATATTTTTAAAAAAAAATAGCTCTTTACTAGGGACATAAGTGTGTTTTAAATGTTATGAATATTTTTCTCAATAACAAATTGTCACCTTGTTATTGTTTACAAACCAAGAAATTTCTACCAAATTTAAATTATATTATTGAGTACAAGTAATAGATGTTCAAGAATTCAAATGCATTAGTCATTTTCCTTTGGATTTCTCTCTTTGGTGTTATTACAGAAAGTATCTTTCCACCCAAATATCCTATGTAATTTTCTCATAATTTCAATGGTTACACTGTATTTTATGATTTCATAAATGTAATAATATACATAGCTAAATATTTCTAGAATAATTACTGGTATAAGTAAAATATTTAAATTGCAACATAAAAAATAAAATAAAAGATATGATATTAAGGATCCTCAGACTCAAAATGTTCTACCCAGACCATTGATCAATCAGCATCTCACTGAAAAGTGAGAAGTCGACATGCTGTGTCTCTGGATGGGATGTGAGGACACAGAACCACCTATGAAGTATCTTGCTACAAAGTTAAGCTTGATCTTGGACTGAAAGTGGAGAAAATACAAGATGAAAAGAGTAAGTTACATCTTACCACAAGGAAAAAGACAGAGACAGAATGTAGGAATCAGTTTAGGACAAAAATTTTTTTAATAAAGGAACTATTCTTCATTATAAAATTTAAAATACATGCTAGTCAAATACAATATGTATAGAATATTTGGATTCTGAATATAATAAACTAACTGTAATGAGAATTTTTTATACAATTGGCAAAACATGAATGTGGAATGTTTAGGAAGCTTTAATAAATTGTGCATTTAGATAAATATACTCATGATAGTTTTTTTGTTTTAAAAATAAATTCTTAACATTTGAGCAAGGAAAAAAAGCAAAGGAGTGTATGGGGGAGATTGTGTGCCCTAGAGGCAGGGGAGAGGATGGGATGGGGAGGGGGCACTGGGGACATCGGTGGTGGGAGATGTGCACTGGTGGAGGGTTGGGTGACCAATCATTGTGTGACTGAAACTCAAACAGTAAAGCTTTATAACTGCATCTCATGGAGATTAAAAAAAAATAGCACTGTAGCACTGCAACACTGTCTTCCCATTGTTCATCGATTTTGCTGGAGCGAGCATCAGTAATGTCTCCATTGTGAGACTTGCTGTTATTGTTTTTGGCCTATTGAATACGCCACGGGTAGCTTGCCAGGCTCTGCCATATGAGTGGGATACTCTCGGTAGCTTGCCAGGCTGTCAGAGAGGGACGGAGGAATCGAACCTAGGGGGCGACCACATGCAAGGCAAACTCCCTACCCTCCCTATGCTATCACTCCAGCCCCCAAATAAGTAAATAAATAAATAAATAACATTTAAAAAATAAAACCAATTAAATATATAGATAAAAAATGGACTGGAGCGATAGCACAGCTGGTGGGGCATTTGCCTTGCATGTGGCCGACTCGGGTTCAATTCCTCTGTCCCTCTCTGAGAGCCAGCAAGCTATGAAGAGCATCCCGCCCACACAGCAGAGCCTAGCAAGCTACCTGTAGCATATTCAATATGGCCAAAGCAGTATCTCACATGGAGACGTTACTGGTGCCCACTCAAGCAAATCAATGAACAAAGGGAGGACAGTGCTACAGATAAAAAAAAATAAAACTCTTGGGACCACCTTGAGCCCCCCTACTGGGTCCAAAACAGTGCTCAAACAGGCCCAATGGACTGGGATTCCCAAGCACCCCCAAGCATCGTACCCTCCCGCTCCCCCTGCCCCCATCGCCAGGCCTCTCCGCTTGCTCCCTAATGCCTCATCTGCTATTCAGGTACAGTACTCAGACCATCTTGAGCCACACCTACTGGGCCCAAAACAGCACTCGAGTAGGTCCATCCTACCCGGGCATCCCAGCATCCTAAGAGGTTACTGGGGTCATGTCCTGTATCTCAGGGGGCGTGGTCTCAAAGGGGGCGTGGCCTCCTGCCTGATCTGTGGCCGCTAACAAGGCCGCAATTATTTTCCTTTTAGGTCATAATCTGTATAACTTATTTATTTGAAAAACACACTGGCCATCTCAATCACTCTATACAAAATAGTCCATTACCTTATTCTACACTCACAAAAACTGTCAGTGAACAATAGAAGCTGCACAAATCCTTCAAAAAGAGCGCATAGCCTTAATTCTTCACTAGAGGCCCCACATAAACTTGGAGGAGTGTGTGGGAGTCAGGAAGTATTCTATAATAGTAACAAGGCTACCATCATCAATTTAGCACAAACAGAATCCCCCCTGCAGCAAGAGGAAATAGGGATAGACAGCTAGAAAGTTCCAACTTCCTAGTTGTATACTTCTAGTAAAGTTCTATACTTCCATAACAATACTAAGAAACAGCAAAAATCCTCTCCACCAAGAGAGGATGAAGAAAAGATTTCAGAAACCTCAACTAGGTTTACCCACATGTATGACCTCTCAGATAAAGAAATCAGAGAGGAAATATTGAAGATAGTTGACATACTCAAAGCATCCATGGAACACACATCCAATAAATTAAGGGAGGATATAAATGAAGCAATGGTACGGTCCACCAAGAAAATACAGGAAGAAATGAGAGCAGAAATTTCAAAGCTACAAACAGAAGTCACACAAATAAAGGAATCGGTAGATGAATTAAAAATCTCAATAGGCGCCCTCAACAGTAGAATGGCTACAACCGAAGACAGAATCAGCGACCTTGAAGATGAGGTGCAGAAAGCTTACAGACAACAACAAATAATGAAAAAGACCTCAAAATGGCTGTAGCGTGAATCAGAGTCCTAGGGGATAACCTCAAGAGGAACAACATAAGAATCTGGAGTACCAACAGCACATGGAAGTAACCCCAGTGAAAAAAACACAGTTAAAGACATCATTGCGAAGATATTCCCAGAGCTGGAAAAGGCAGGCATCCAGATCCAAGGAGCCTGAAGAGTACCAGGAAAAAGAGACCTGAATAAAAAAACTCCAAGGCATATCATAAACAGAAAGACAGATGCTGTGGATAGAGACACAATACTGCAAGCAGCAAGGTCAAAGAAAGAAATCACATACAAATAATTACCCCTTAGATTTAGAGCAGACCTATCAGAGGAAACCCTCCAAGCCCAAAGACAATGGTGTGACGTAGTGAAAAAACTCAATGAAATGAACGCCTCACCAAAAATACTTTATCAGCTTAACTCTCTCTCAAACTCAAAAAAAACATACACTATTTCATGGATAAACAATATCTCAGGAACTTCATAGACTCAAAACCAAACTTAAAAGAAGGACTAAAGGGGCTACAGTAAGACAAAAAAGAACCCCATAAGAACAACAAACCTCACAGAATGATGACATAAAACACCATGACAGTAATCTCTCTCAATGTCAATGGCCTAAATGCACCAATTAAGAGACACAGAGTGGCAAAATGGATTCGGAAACTAAACCCAGATTTCTGCTGCCTGCCATAAACACACCTGAACAGTCAGAGCAAACACAGATTTAAAGTCAAAGGGTGGAAAGCAATCCTGAAAGCAAACCTCTCCCTCAGAAAAGCTGGGGTGGCCATATTAGTATCCGACAACATAGATTTCAGATTGAAAAAGATTAGAAGGGACAGTGAAGGTCATTTTTTATTTATCAAGGGATATGTACAACAGGAAGAAATCACATTCTTAAACGTATATGCACCTAATGAGAGACTGGCTAAAAACTTAAAACAACTCCTAACAGACTTGAAGGAAGACATCGTGAGCAGCACAATAGTAGTCGGAGACTTCAACACCACCTTATCACCTCTGGATAAATCGACAAGAACAAAACTCAGCAAGGAAACACTGAATCTGAAGGGAAAAATGGAGGAGAGAGGCCTAATAGACTTATACAGAGCTTTACACCCCAAAAAAGAAAAAATACACATTCTTTTCCAGTGCACATGGAATATTTTCCAAAATAGACCATGTACTGGGCCACAAAACGTGCCTCAATAGAATAGGAAAAATAAAAATTGTATCAACCATCTTTTCAGACCACCATGTGCTGAAGATAGAAGCTAATTACACACAGACACAGAGAACCAAAGCAAACACCTGGAAACTAAACAGTTCGGTGTTGAACAATGAGTGGGTCAGGAAGGAAATCAAGGAAGAAATCAAGAGATATCTCGAAACAAATGAGAATAAAGACTCGAGCTACCAAAACCTATGGGACACAGTTAAAGGTGTATTAAGGAGAAACTTTATAGCTCTGCAAGCATTCCTTAGGAAGGAAGAAAGGGCCTACATAAATAGCATGACTTCACAGCTCAAGGTCTTAGAAAAGGACCAGCAAAAGGAACCCAAACCAGACCAAAGAAAAGAAAAAATAAAACTTAGAGCAGAAATTAACGACATGGAAACCCAGAAAACAATCCAAAAGGTGAATGAAACCAAGAGCTGGTTCCTTGAGAGAACAAACAAGATTGATAAACTGCTAGCAAGACTCACAAAGAAAGAGAGAAAGAACCCTAATAAACCGAATCAGAAATGAAAAGGGAGACATCACAACAAAAACCAATGAAATTCAACAGATCATCAGAGACTACTTTGAAAGTCTGTATGCCACGAAAAAAAGAGAACCTAAAAGAAATGGACTGATTACTCGGTTCTTACAATCTCCCAAGACTGAATCAAGACTTGAATACCTGAATAGACCCATTAATATCAAGGAAATTGAAGCTGTAATCAAAAGTCTCCTCAAAAACAAAAGCCCAGGTCCAGATGAATTCACTGGCGAATCCTTACAAACATGTAAAGAGGACCTGTTGCCAGTTCTTCTCAAGCTTTTCTATAAAATTGAAAAAACAGGAATTCTCCCAAACTTCTTCTATGAGGCACATATCTCCCTAATACAAAAAGAGAATAAAGATACCACTAACAAATAAAATTATAGACCATATCCCTGATGAATACCAATGCGAAGATCCTCAACAAAATATTAGCAAATAGATCCCAACAACTCATCAAAAAGACCATATACCATGACCAAGTGTGATTCATCCCGGGGATGCAAGGATGGTTTAACATTCTGAAATCAATCACTATAATCCATCATATCAACAAAAGTAAAGATAAAAACCATATGATCATATGAATAAACACAGAGAAAGCATTTGACAAGCTCCAATATCCATTCATGATGAAAACTCTCACCAAAATGGGTTTTGGTGGAACTCCGCAAGATAGTCAAAGCAATCTGTGGAGGTTACCACAATAATTTTGTTTTAAGATGCTCGGTATCAGGGACAGAGCCCAGAGCAGGCACATATCAGGGCCGAAATGTTATTTGGTTGGTGGCAGCTGTGCCAAATGACACAGAAAGGCACAGCTCCGTGCTAATGGCACTGAGAAAACTCAGGCCTACAATATAGGTAGAGGTCAACTTGGTGTAGACAATGTTTGCAATATCAAAGGGGATGAAATTCGAGATGTCAATGACCCAAACCAGAGAGTAAATAAATTGGAAATAGAGATAGAGGAAATCAGCTCCAGCTAAATTGAGGATGTAGACCGAGAAAGCATTCTTCTGTATCTGGAAGCCCAGGAGCCAGAGGACAACAGCATTTCCTGCCAGCCCCGCCAGGGCAATGATGATTGTCAGTAAGTTCAGCATCAAGATTTCTAAATCCACACTTGAATCAAAGGTCTGGTCATTTCCATTCAATGTTGTCAATTCAGTCCCCCTGGCTAGGAGTTGAATCTGTGCTCATATTCTGTCCTGGGAGTGGGGCTGTTCAATCACCTTTGTGCGCAGTGTGCTTGCCTGCTAAGTGGTTTGAGGAGGTGGAAGGGAAAGAATTGCAAAAGGTGATGTGCTAGTGTGTTTGTGCATACAAAGATATTTTTTAAGACAATCATTTTTGTTACACGCATTTTCTTTTGCTATGTTTATAAGGGGCAGAATTTTTGCACTCATTGTAGACTTCTTAACTCAGAACCTCTAACGGGCACCAATAAATATTGAATATATAGCTCAGAGAGATAATTTACAGTTTATCATGTGTCCTGAAAATTATATTAGAGATGATTTCAGATTGGGACAATGAAGACAGTGAAGTTGAGAAAGAGATGAGTCTCTGAATTTTTCACTGAAGATAAAATATTTTTACTATGAACTATATAACATACTCTCACCCGTGCAGTCCCTCACATCATTAAAAGTGGTTTAAGGTTTAGTTCCTGTTTTATTTTGGAAGATGTAACTAAATAGAGGAATTTGACAGAAGGGGCTGGGATATAGTAGTGGTGCCTATGTCTACACTGTGAAATGTGAGGGATTAAAAGAGAGGCTCCAGTAAGGAAATGGCACAGTAGTTATGCAGTAACCAGGGTTTGATCCCTGGAACCATAAGACCTCCTGAACATCGCAGATTGTAGCTCTGTTACAGGAGGTCTGGGTGGAACATGGTGCCTCAGAACTCAAGTAGCACCACATCTGTGAATGCTAGTATTGAACTTCTGGCAGAGTATCACTGGGAGTGGCCCATTACCCCCGTAGGCCCTATTTTGGAGCCTTTCCCCAAATAAACTGATGTTCATGTGAACTCCAACTTGGACTAATAGGTTTCTGAGTGACTAGTACTTTTCAGCATTTACTAGTGATGCAGTTGTGATATTGACTGCATATCTTTTGTCCCTCTCTGATTACTCAGTATCCTATAAGTCGGAGCTTGTCTCATGTTATTTGTTGTTGTTCAACATTTAAGACACTTTATCTAGTCATTATCTCTTAGCAATCATCTATAACAAGATCCTTGGAAGCACAAGATGACATTTAAAGTGAATTAAATAAATAATATCTTTCAATAAATTATAAGGCCAACATCAGCCCTGGTACTGGATCCCACCTGAGAAATCCCACTAATGTGTCACAATACTCATGTGAAGGGAGTCCAAGAAAATTTCCAGGGTATCAGATTATGAAGATAAATAGAGGATTATAAAGACCCTAAGTGCCTGCTACAGCCCATGTCCTTGTGAAAAAATAGTATTAATAAAATTTTTAGACATAAAGTATTCATGAATATAACAGTCTTTGAAGCTGGGTGATAATTTCTAAGTATGCCCTGACTAAAGGAAGGTGAGTCAAAAAAAGATGCCCTCTCCTGTACTCCTCTTTCTCATCACAGAGCTGAAGCTCATAAGTCTTGGAGGCCACCTAGCGATTGAAGTAGAAAACCACATCTTTGTGACTGGGAGGAGCATGTAACCAAAGACATGCGGTTTCATGCCTTCACTGAGTCTGGTCTTAGTAATGAACATCACAATGGCGTTGGTATTTTTCTACCTCAGTGAATGTATAAGCTTAACATAATTGTAAAGGCATGCACACAAACTTATTTTCTTTCTAAATCTATATGATGATTTACATATCTCAATAAATGTTTATCTGATGTTGTTGAATGCACATATTGTTTTCCTCTTCATTTAGTTTCTATTTGTTTTAGCCCATGTTTCCTTAGGTGTACATGAACGTTTGATTTTAATGAGATCCAATTTGTGTTTTTTTTTATTCTATTGTCTTCAGTGCTAGTTTACAAGAATTATTATTTGGTGCAAGAGAGAAACTGCTGGAGAAATAGTAAGACCTCAGAACATGGTAGATGTATAAAACAGATATAGAACCACCCCTCTAGAAAACTCACTGGAAATTATTCCTATAGTTTCATATGTAACTTCTCTCATACAATCCAGATTTATTTTCTGATTATTATATGTGGAAAACACAAACATGTCTTAAAAACACTCAGAGATTATGTTAATAGCAAATTAATTCTGTGTGAACACTATACAAAAATACAAATATAGCCTTTTTACATATATATATGGAGATGGAGAGAGAGGATGAAAATGGTGGTTCACTTCAAATATTCAGCTTTAAGAAGTAAGAATGCAATATCTTAAATGCAATGATAAAATTTCTGAAAACTATGTCTACATTTTGATTGAGTTGGGTCACCATAAGTATTTCCTGACATCTCCAGAGTCTCCTGAGGAGGCCTGCTTTGACTTCCATCCTCCTCAGGAACACCCTGCAAAGATCTCTGCAGAATTACTTTGAGGCTCCTTCTTTGCTGTCTTCTCTGCTGCCAACAAAGAAGTAAATGATGGGATTGGCACAGCTTTGACACAGGTTAAAACATCTGTCATCTCTCACAAAAGTTAGTTTTAAGGGATGCATAGTAGAAATAAATGACATACAGTATGAGAAATGTATAGATTCCCCAGAGCAGGCCACAGAAGAGGAAGCCCAGCACTGTGAACCCAGTGGTGAAAAACAGCCTGGTCAGCTTCACTTTCCAGGAGCTATAGAGCAATCTGGTCACCAGCATGAGGACGGACCCAAACAGAAACCTAAAGGAGAAAATCAGCCACGTGGCAATGCTGAAATCAATTAGCCTACACAAATAATTATTAGGTTCTCCAAATAGGTAGCCACAGAACTCCATACTCAGAAGAGTTAGCAGCAGGGACAGTTCCCAGAGCAGGCACACAGGAGAGGTGACTTGTGTTTTGGGCGGTGGCAACAGTACCAGATGGACTTTAGAACAGACAGGCAGCACTCAGTGCTAATGGCAGTAAGAATGCTCAGGCCTACAACATGAGGTAAGAGAAACTTCATTAAAAAAAAACTCCTAACCGTTTGTGGAAGTCTCATTTGATAGCTCTGACAAAACTCATTATGGGGGATATCATGTGGGTGGATAGATAGACAAAATCAGCTCCTGCCAAGTTGAGGATGTAGACAATGAAAGCATTGCTCTGCATGTGGAAAGCCAGGAACCAGAGCACCACAGCATTTCCTGCCAGCCCCACCAGGGACATGATGCATTGCAGATTGTCTGAGATTAGCCAAGCCATGTTCAATGATCTTTGAAAACCCACCGAGTCATTGCATTCTGCCATATGCTTTCAGTTACATCCTTGCTCAGATACTCTGTGCTGGTGTTCCTGGAAACACAAATCAGACATAATTTTCAGTATAATCATGAATCTCCTGGCCATACAGGTACCTGAGACCAGAGAGAAGCAACTTAGACAGTGTAAGCAGACCACATAGCTTTGACATCCTATATTTGGTCTCTGCCTGATCTTTATGATTAAATCCTGGGATTTCTCTACTGAATCACAACTTTTCACAAACATGAAATGTTCTAAGGTCCTGATTTTCCCACTCGGTTCCTAGGCCATGTCCCATTGCACAGTGTCTGCAGGGGAGTTTTCCTGGCAGGATGTAAGGGCAGTGCAGGACTCTGAGCCCAGCCTCTTCTGTTCTGGGCCTTCTGCTTTCAGAGGCCCAACTATGTGATATGTCAGTGACTGAGAATGACCTACTGACCGGCTAAGACGACACAGGGAGTTGAAGGAATATGACCCAGTAGTGCCTGGTCTGTTAGGGTCCATTTGTCAGTGATCTGGAGAGAGTGACCTCTTACTCATGTTCATTAGTGTGTCCCAAATGCTACCATTTGGTGGGTCACAGTGGATTTCTGTGAAATGTTTTCCAGCTAGAATACTAAAAAATTAGTGAGGGAGAAGTTTGAAAGCAAGGAAAAGTTGAATCACATGCAAAAAAATAAAAGTCATTAATGGAACTGCCACCAGAATTAGCATGAATAATAAGAAGAATCATTACTTCCCCTAATTTAGAAATTCAGTTTTAGTATATACATTAAACTTTCACAATGGTCATTTCTGTCTTCTGTGAGCTCAAAAGTTAAAAGACTCTAGTGGGCACCTGCTAACATAAAGAATATTGTTTATGACTATAATTAAAAACTCACTGAATTTGGTAATATTTTAACATGCAAAATATCACCAAAGTAATAGTGAGTGGGGAGAGTGTGGCTGAATGAGAGACTTCATTATCTACTGAATACAGTTACATATGAAAATATTGAAAAATGATAATATTTGTAGATTTTTTTAAATGGAGGATTACTGCTATTTATTCAGCCACTGATTAAGTTGATTGTATTGGGCATGAACTCCACATGACTTTTTTTAAGTTTTTTATTGGATATTTGTGAGATAGACCATTATAACACTGTTCATATTTGGGTTTCAGTCATACAATGATCCAGCATCCATCGCTCCACCAATGAGCATTTCCCACCAACAATGACCCCCTTTTCCCTGCCACCACCCACCAGCCCCCTACCCCCTGCCACCAGCCTCCCTCTATGGGAGTCACTTTCCTTCTTGCTCTCTCTCTCTCTCTTTTTCCTTTTACGCATTATGGTTTGCAATACAGGTGCTAAGAGGTCATAGTGTTTGTTCAGGATATTCAGTATTTTTATCAGGACTGTAAGGCTGGAGCAGTTTTCCAATTGGGTGAAAGCTTTGGGTTGTGAATGTGACTGCCAAGACTTCTGGAAGTAGAGGGAGGTGAGGGAAGGTAACCCGTGCCGACCCCAACAAAACCTGCATGGCAGAATTTTCAACAGATTATATCTTGATGAAGTCCATCCTGAAATGATGGAGTCAGGCTACGATTTTTGATTGTGGCAGCAAGTGGCTGCCAAAAGCTCAGTTTGGCTGGGTCCCAGGCCAACCTGCCCACCTCCAATTTACCCCGGTGTGTTCAACCATGCGTGTGTCTGAGCTAATTGCTTCTTTCGGTCTCTTTGGGATTTATTTAGGGGTCTCTGAAGCAAAAGCGGTAGTAGAGCTTACATGATGCGCTGGAGTTGGTTTGTGGGGGTGACTACCAGTGCTTCCATGAGTATTGGAAATGGGGGAGAGTCTCCCACCGCAACTCTGAGTAAGCCTGCAGATTTCAGTCTCAAAACTTGCATACTGGAATATTTGACAGATTACATCTTGGTGAGGATTGTGCTGAGACGGTGGGTTCAAAATGGGGGTATGGAGGTGATTTTGGATTGTGGAAGCAAGTGAATGCTGGGGGCTCTGCATGGGCAGTCCACCAGGTCAACCCACCCACCTCCTATTTACCTCAGTCTAATCAGCCATGCGCAGAGATTAATTGTGGCATTTGATCTCTTCAAGATTTATCTGTAGGTCCCTGAAATAAGGCCAATAAATGAGCTTGTATAGCTGAGCTGGTTTGAGGACATGGCTCCCACATACTTAACTTCTTCCTTTTAATTTCTTGGTAAACTTTGTCCCAAGTTTTTGGGGTCCACTAAAAGGCACAGCAGCAATTTTAGGGTATCAGGAAACCTGAAGGAACCATCAGGGAGCTTAATATTTGTAGAATTTTTGTATACATTTGTATAGAGAATTTTTTGGAGAAGGTAATAGAATATTAATTTTTTGTTTTGTTTTGTTTTTGTGCATACCTGGTGATGCTTGGGGGTTAGTCCTGGCTATGTATACAGAAATTGTGACTATAGGTGCTTGGGGGAACATTTAAGAAGCTGGAAGTGGAACTGGCTGGCCATGTGCAAAACAAATACCCTACATCTATACCATATTCTGGACACAATGAGATTAGTAACAGGTTTTTCCGAGTTACTTGCAATTTAAAGTCAGATGTTTGCTTGAACTTCAATTTGGGAATAGCTGGCAAATCAAAGTGAAGAACAGCTGCTGGTGTAGTACTATTCAAGATCAAAAACCTCTGTCTTTATCTTCATTAGAAGAAGGTGATTTAAACACAGAAAACTGGTGACTCTGCAAGGCTGCCATGAGGGCTGAGTAGGGGGCCTATATGGTGATGGAATGACACTGAAATCCTACAGGAGGGTAGGATTTTCTGTCTCTCTCTCTCTTTTTGAGTGTTATGGTTTGCAATAAAGGTATTGAGTGGCTATCATGTTGGTCCATAGTCTAGTTTCAGCACGATCTCCCATCCCGAGAAAGCCCTCCAAGTATCATTTACTTAGTGGTCCCTTCTCTATTGCAGCTGCCTTTTGCTCAGCAGGTGAGGCCAACTTCCAAGCCATTGAGTGATCCTCCTGACCCTGATCTCTACTATCCCTGAGTGTGAGTCTTCCATTCCGTTCCTTTATATTCCACAAATGAGTGCAGTCATTCTATGTCTGTCCTCTCTGACTCATTTCACTTAGCATGATATTCTCCATGTCGATCCACTTATACACAACTTTTGTGATTTCATCTTTTTGAGGACTGGAGCAATAGCATAGCAGGTAGGACATTTGTCTTGCAAGTGGCCGACCTAAGTTTGAGTCCTCTGTCACTGTCGGAGAGTCTGGCAGCTACAAGAGTACCCTGCTTGTATGGCAGAGCCTGGCAAGCTACCCATGGCCTATTCGATATGCCCGAAACAGTAACATCAAGTCTCACAATGGAAATGTTAACAATGGATGACAGTGCTACAGTGCCACAGTGCATCTTTTCCAACATCTGTATAGTATTCCATTGTGTAGATCTACACAATGGAGGATTGTCTTTTTTGTCTCCTGAAAAAATCCTTAGAAACCTGAACCTTCTCTGTTTTTTTGTGGTTTATAATTATGTTCATTATTACAATCTCATGTAGTACAATTCACTTTGACTATTTGTTGTAATAGTCTTATTAACATAGAAGAGGAAAAAGTAAGGAGACTTGGAATCTGGATAAGTGAACATAGGCCCTGGTTTAGAAGCCATTCGTAAGTAATTCCAGGTTTTCTGCCATCTCATTTATAATGAGAGGAGTTTCCATCAAATGTCTTTAGATGGGGCAATTTATGAGGAAGAATCAGAGTTGTAGAGACTGAAGTTACCCACTATTTCCATTAGCTACAGAAATATTATTGAGGGTGTGAGAACAGGGCTGCCTGATTGTGGATGGTACCAAGCAACTGGACCCAGTCATCATTGGGCACCTGCTTTGATGAGGGCAGAAGTAAGGCACTGACTCCTTAAGTTCTGCCTTTCCTTTCTTCCAATGGCTGGTTGATAAATGTCACAGAGGGCCACACAGTGTTAACACTTTTTTTTAGAGGGCAATACACAAAAATGGGAGAAGTATAGGTTTCAAGATTCAGGTCATTTTTAGTTCTCATAGTTTATTTAAAACACAGTTACTATTCTTTCTTACAAATTAAGAATCATGAACCCCAAATAATTTGAAAAATAAATATTTAGGGGCTGGAGCGATAGCACAGCGGGTTGGGTGTTTGCCTTGCATGTGACTGACCCGGGTTCAATTCCCAGCATCCCACATGGTCCCCTGAGCACCGCCAGTAGTGATTCCTGAGTGCAAAGCCAGGAGTAACCCCTGAGCATCGTTGGGTGTGGCCCAAGAAAGAAAGCAAAATTTATAAATAATTATAAATACCATCCTATTTTCAAAAAATGAAATTGTACTGCCAATGATGGATCATTGAAGTATTATTCCAAAGAAACTATACAAATGTTATGACAACAAAAAAGTAAACAAACAGTTAAATGGGATGTGGTATAGAAGAGATCTGTCACCCAGAGAAAGTCCCAGAAACTTTCTTTTTTGAACAAGCTAATGAAGATAGAATTTTCTGCCTTTATCACCAAATCCATTTCTATGTTCTTCATTGATTATGAGTCCAGGAGGAAATATCTCTGTGCCTCACAGACTGATTCCCATTTCCTCTGACTCTGGGGCATCCAGGAAAATGAGTGAAAAAACTGTGAGAAAAGCCATTTGGAATACTTTCTCCCTGCCAGGCTGTGAATTTGCAAAGAGCTAGGCAAACGTCGTACCTTCTGGACTATCTCACTGGCCCCTGAATTTCTGTGTTTTCTGGTGCACTCAAGTTACTCAAGTTGCTCCCAGTTTGAGATTCATGGATGCGCCTCAGGAAAAAAACACAGCAGTGGCTTTGGAAATAAGCTCGATAAACTTAACTGTTTTGCATTCTTCTTTCTTTAGGTGGAAAGCTGACTTCTTTTTTTTTTTAATTTTTAATTAGTGAATCACCGTGAGGGTACAGGTACAAATTTATACATTTTTGTGCTCATGTTTCCCCCATACAAAGTTCGAGAACCTATCCCTTCACCAGTGCCCATTCTCCACCACCAGTAAACCCAGCGTCCCTCCTAACCTCCCCAGTCCCATCTCCCCCCACCCAAACTGTCACAATGGCAGGGTATTCCCTTTCGTTCTCTCTCTCTGATTAGATGTTGTGGTTTGCAATAAAGGTGTTGAGCAGCCATTGTGTTCAGTCTCTAGTCTACATTCGGCATGCGTCACCCCTCCCCCGCATGACCTCCTACCACATTTTACTTGGTGTTCCCTTCTCTGAGTTGCCCAGAATGAGAGACCAGCCTCCAAGTCATGGAGTCAACCTCCTGGTACTTATTTCTACTATTCTTGGGTGTTAGACTCCTAGTCTATTATTCTATATTCCATAGATGAGTGAAATCTTTCTATGTCTGTTTCTCTCTTTCTGACTCATTTCACTTAGCATGATACTTTCCATGCTGATCCACTTATATGCAAACTTCATGACCTCATTTTTTTCTAACAGCTGCATAGTATTCCATTATATAGATGTACCAAAGTTTCTTCAACCAGTCATCTGTTCTCGGCCACTCGGGTTTTTTCCAGATTCTGGCTATTGTAAACAGTGCTGCGATGAACGTATAAGTGTAGATGTCATTTCGACTGTACTTTTTTGCTCCTCTGGGATATATTCCCAGCAGTAGTATTTCTGGGTCAAATGGGAGCTCAACCTCTAGTTTTTTGAGAATCGTCCATATTGTTTTCCAAAAGGGCTGAACCAGTCGGCATTCCCACCAGCAGTGTATAAGGGTCACTTTCTCCCCACATCCTCTCCAACAGTGGTTGCTTTTGTTCTTTTGGATGTGTGGTAGTCTCTGTAGTGTGAGGTGGTATCTCGTGGTTGTTTTGATCTGCATCTCTCTAATGATTAGTGATGTAGAGTACTTTTGCATGTCCCTTTTGGCCATTCTCTTCCTTGGGAAAGTTTCTGTTCATTTCTTCGCCCCATTTTTTGAAGGGGCGAAGTGCCTTATATACCATTGCTTTATATACCATTGATATCAACCCCTTATCTGATGGGTATTGTGTAAATATCCTTTCCCATTCTGTAGATAGTCTTTGTATTCTGGTCACTGTATCTTTTGTGGTGCAGAAGCTTTTTAGTTTAATGTAGTCCCATTTGTTGATCTCTGTTTCCACTTGGTTGGCCAGTTGCATGTCATCTTTGAAGATACCTTTATCTTCAATATCATGGAGGGTTTTGCCGACCTTGTCTTCAATGTACCTTATGGTTTGTGGTCTGATGTTGAGATCTTTAATCCATTTTGATCTGACTTTTGTGCATGGTGTCAGGTCGAGGTCTAAGCCCATTATTTTACATGTGGTTGTCCAGTTGTGCCAGCACCATTTGTTAAAGAGGCTTTCCTTGCTCCACTTCACATCTCTTGCTCTCTTATCAAAGATTAGATGATCATACATTTGGGGTTGTGTGTAGGGGTATTCCACCCTGTTCCATTGGTCTTCAGCTCTGCCTTTGTTCCACTGCTTTGCATTCTTCTTCCTTTAGGTGGCAAGCTGACTTCTGTTGACAGAAGAGTCTATAGAGATTCACCTTGGTCTTGAACCCTTCTCTGCCCCTGAAGAAGACTCCTCATGAGTGGAAGTTGGCTTATCAAGTTTCCCATGAATATCTGTGGTTTCCTTTTCAAAGACCTGCTGTCCAATGTGACCACGATGGCTTTAGTGTCATGACCACTCTGGGGATGTGTCTCAACATTAGATCTGATTAAACCTCTATCCCAGTCTGTGCATCTCCATCCCCATGTGGTATACTTCCCACTAGTGGTTCTTGTGGATTCTATCACTGACAGCTGTGTACCTGGGCAGCACACAGAACAATGGGATTTGAGTCTGTGAAGATTAGAAATAAAGTACATTTTGCTTATCTGAGACTCAAACTCTACTTTGTTCTTTTAAATTTTGTGTTATTATGGTAATATGTCCTTTTAATTTTTGTTTCCCTTATAAATGCTACAGAAGAATATGAACTCATATAAAATCTATTTATCTCATTTCCATAAGAAGCAGTTTTTTTTACGTTTGCATCAGAATCCTTTTTCTATGATTATTGATTTAAATAACATTTATATTTCTTTTCATTTGCCAGTTTAAACTACAGAATCATTTTTCTTCCCATATAAGGTTTTATGATATGACTGTAAAGTTATAATTTTTAAGAGTTGTAATAAAATAAAGTTGTCTATGGTATGATAATGCTTTTAAGAAGAGTTAAATAATATGCTAAATAAACCAAGTATGGGCAATTAGAAACAGTTTAATGTCACAGTTTTCAATGTTAAAAATTGTTAATTTTTTTTTTCCACTAAAGAATTTTAGTGGAAAAAATTTTTCCACTAAAGAATAAAAGTGCAAAGCATTACTTTGCCAGCTGTGGTGACAGTGTGGGTTGAGACATTCTCTCACATTTTTGACAGAAGTAAAATTTGACAGAATCAGCAAGAAGAGTCATTAAAAATATGTATAAATATATACATATAAAATGTATATAATTCATAGATGTATACATTTTACATGTATAAATATGTATAAAGACATATAAATATGGAGACATAATCATGAAATATAAAATAGGAAACCTTTATCTGATGTTAAGTGCACATTTTTTTCCTCTTCATTTAGTTTCTATTAGATTTAGCCCATGTTTCCTTAGCTGTACAGGAATGTTTGAGATTGATTAGGTCTGATATTTTCATTTGATTCTATTGCTTTGAGTACTAATTTATAAGAATTAGTATTTTGTGTGAGAGAAAGAGTAAGTCTAGATCATGTACAGCACACAGAGATGTATAAAACAGACATAGAATCACCCTTCTAGAAAATGCATTGGAAATTTTTCCTAGAGTTTCATATGCAGCTTCTTCAATATTATTCAGATTTACCTTCTGATTGGGCAGAGCTATAGCACAACTGGTAGAGTGTTTGCCTTGCTCGCAGCTGACCTGGGTTCGATTCCTCTGTCCCTCTCAAAGAGCACAGCAAGCAACCGAGAGTATCCTGCCTGCATGGCAGAGCCTGGAAAGCTACCCGTGGCATATTCCAAATGCCAAAAACCATAACAACAAGTCTCACAATGAAGACATTACTGGTGCCCGCTTGAACAAATTGATGTACAACGTGATGACAGTGCTACATTGCTACCTTCTGATTTTTGTATGTGTGAAATACAAACATGTCCTGAAAACACTTAAAGATTAAGGTTAATAGCAAATTTATTTATGCTGTGTGAACACTATACAAAATAGACATTTTACCTATATGCAAATGTGTATATATAGACCATGAAAATAAATGATGGTTCAGTTATAATATTCAGCTATAAAAAGTGAGAATGCAGTATTTGAAAGGCAATGATAAAATTTCTGAAAACAATGTCTACATTTTGATTGAGGTAGGTCATTTGAATATTTCCTGACTTCTTCAAAGCCTCCTAAGGAGGGCTACCTTGACTTCCATACTCCTCAGGAACATCCTGCAAAGCTCTCTGCAGAATTAGTTTGAGGCTCCCTCTTTGCTGTCTTCCCTGCTGTCTATAAGAGCCAACAAAGAGGTAAATGATGGGATTGACACAGCTGTTGACACAGGTTAATACATATGTCACTACAAGTACTATAGCAATGTCCCTGTAAGAAACAGTTGTCATCCAGTGTGAGAGAAAATAACTGATTCCCCAGGGCAGGCCACAGAGGAGGAAGACCAGCACTGTGACCCCGATGGTCACATACAGCCTGGTCAGCTTCATCTTCTGGGAGCCACACAGCAATCTGGCCAGCAGCACCAGGCTGGACCCAAACCCAAGCACAAAGGAGAAAGACAGCCAAGCAACAATGCTGAAATCAATTAGTCTACACAACTCCTCATCATATTCTCCAAACAGCAAACCACAGATCTCCATTCTCAGAATGGTCAGGATCAGGGACAGCACCCAGAGCAGGGCACACATGACAGATGACATGTGTTTTGGGCGGTGGCAACGATACCAGATAGGCGTTAGGACAGACAGGCAGTGCTCAGTGTTAATTGCAGTGAGAATATTCAGGCTTGCAGTATAGGGAAAGACAAATGCTAGAAAAAAAACTATTAAGAGATTTCTGGAGTATATTTCGCTATATCTGATCAAATGCATTATGGAGGATACCATGTGGGTGCATAGACAGACAAAATCAGCTCCTGCCAAGTTGAGGATATAGACGGAGAAAGCATTCCTCTTCATGCGGAAAGCCAGGAGCCAGAGCACCACAGCATTTCCTGCCAGCCCCAACAGGGAAATGATGAATTCCACAATGCCTGAGATCAGCAAAGCCATGTCAAGTTTTCTATAAAAGTCAAATAAATCCTGCCACATATTTTCAATCTCCCAAGGTGCGATAGTTACATCCATGCTCAGATACTCTCTGCTGGTGTTCCTGGAAACACAAATGAGAAAGAATTTTCAGTATGGTCACGGATCCCCTGGTCATACAGGTACCTGAGACCAGAGAGAAGCAACTTAGACAGTTTAAGCATCCCACACAGCTTTTACATGCTATATTTAGACTCTGGTTGATCTTTCTGAAATCCTGGGATTTCTCTACTGAATCACAATTTTTCACAGACATGCAATGTTCTCAGGACTTAATTTTCCCACTAGTTTCCTAGGCCATGTCCCATCACACAGTGTCTGCAAGGGAGTTTTCCTTGCAGTCTGTAGAGGCGGCAGCGAGACTCTGAGGCCACCTTCTTCTGCTCTGGGCTTTCTGTTCTTCAGAGGCACGAATTATTTGACATCTCAGTGACTGAACATCACCCAGTCACAGAAAACAGAACCCCAGGATATAAAGGAATATGACCCTGAAGTAGAAGGTCTGTTAAGGCCCACATGTCAGCTCTCTGAAAACAGAAAGCTCTTACTCATGTTCATTAGTATGTCCCAATGCCTCCATTTGTCAGGTCACAATGGGTCATTAGGATATAGATACCAAATGAGTGACGGATGGTTGGAACTAACCACAATTGTGTGTAAAGATGGGGTGGGTAAGATAGGGAAGAGGCCACTATGAAAATTATAACTGGGAATGGTCATGCTGGACAAAATTGGCAAGATTGGATGGTTAAAAGTAAGTAATGGACATTCTTAATAACCTTTCAGTATCAATGTTGCAAACCAAAATGCCCAAATGGAATGAGAGAGAGAGAGAGAGAGTGAGAGAGAGAGAGAGAGAGGGAAGAATGGATGGAAGGGTAGGGAGGGGGTAGGAAGGAAACAGGGATCATTGGTGGTGGGAAAAGTACACTGGTGAAGGGATGGCTGTTGGAATACTGTATGACAGAAATATAATCATGATAAACTTCGTAATGCCCTAAAAATTAAAAAGAAAAATAGGAAGAAGAAACAAAAGGAAAAATTTTAAAAATCAGATATGTAAAGAAGTATTTTTACTTATCCTTACTGAAAAGTTTTCATGTCTGACAGTATTCATTAAACATGCACAATGACTAGGTCTGTCTTCTGTGAGCTTAGGTACCTGCTAATAATATTGGAGATTGTTTATCATAATAAATAAAAGCTCAATAAAATTTTAATATTTTAGTATGGAAAAGGTCATTCAAGCAATGGAGAGAGTCAGAAGTGGGCCTGAATGAGAGACTTCATTATTTATTTAATCTGTTACTTATGAAAGTATAGAAGAGAGATAAGATTTGTAATTTTTTGGTATGCAATTCTATAGAGAATTCTTAGAAGAATGGGATAGGATATTGATTTTTAGGGATTTTTATTTTAGTATTTGTGGCACACCTGGTGATTCTCAGGGGTTTCTCCTGGCTAAGTATACAGAAATTACTCCTGGACATGCTCGAAGGTCAATATGGGATACTGGGGATGGAACCTAGGCTGGACTTATGGAAAGCAAATTCCTACTCAGTCCCCATGGAGATTGGTTATTGCTCAGGTGCCTTTTACCAGAGTGACTTGTGATTTAAACACAAATATTCTTTTGAACTTCATTTTGGAAAGAGTTGTCAAATCAAGGTGAAGAAGAGCTGCTGGTTTAGTGCTACTCAAGAAAAAATCTCTCTTGGGTCTTTTTTAAAAAAAATTTATTATTGAGGTGCCGGAGCGATAGCACAGCCTGTAGGGCGTTTGCCTTGCATGCGGCCGACACGGGTTCAATCTCCGGCATCCCATGTGGTCCCCCAAGCACTGCCAGGAGCAATTCCTGAGTGCAATGCCAGGAGTAACCCCTGAGCATTGCTGGGTGTGACTCAAAAAGCAAAAAAAAATTTATTATTGAATCACCATGGGGTACAGTTACAAACTTATGAACTTTCATGTTTGTATTTGGTTTACATCCTTCCAGCAGTGCTCATTCTCCACCAGTGATCCCAGTATCCCTCCCACCTCCCCCATCCCAACCCCCACCACCCCATCTTTCCTCTGTAGCAGGGCATTCCCTTTTGTTCTCTCTCTTGTTGGGTGTTGTAGTTTGCAATAGAGGTATTGAGTGGCCATCATGTATGCTCTATACTCTCCTTTTGGTACGCAGCTTTCAACCCGAGTGGGTCCTCCCAACATTCTCTACTACCTTCTCTGTCTCTGCTGCCTTTTCCCACAGCATGTGAGGTCAGTTTCCAAACTGTGGGGCAGACCTTCTGGTTCTTATCTTTACTACTCTTGGGTGTTAGTGTCCCATCCTGCTACTTTATAATCCACATATGAGTGCTATCTTTCTATGTCTGTCTCTTTCTGACTCATTTCACTCAACATGATACTTTCCGTGTTGATCCACTTATATGCAAATTTCAAGACTTCATCTTTTCTAACAGCTGCATAGTATTCCATTGTGTAGATGCACTAAAGTTTCTTTAACCAGTCATCTGTTTGGGGGCACTCCAGTTTTTTCCAGATTTTGTCTCTGGGTCTTTTTTAGAAAAAATTGATTTAACAGAACAAAACTGTTGACATTCAGAGGCTGAAAGGAACGCGAAGGAGAGGGCCTTTTTGGTCTGGAATGACACTGAAATCCAGCAGGTGGATGTGGTAAGTGAGATACCTATGTAAAGTGATAAAATTAACCCTTGAACTTCATATCTAAGTCATTGAAACCATTCAAATATAATGTAGAAAGAATGAAAATGCTAAGTAAATAATATCATTTCTATATAAAGAAAATAGAAGCACAAAGGGTTTGAGTGGTAGGTACCTGATTGCATGCATACAATTGGTATAGTGCTGTTCTGAATATCTAGGACTCAGTCAGTTACTTTTCCTTTACCAAATCTACAGATCCACTTGTAGAGTGGAATGGCACCTACCTAAAGAGAAGTGAGAAAAAGATGCCAGTAATGCTTCTACAGATCCTAGGAGGAATATATTGATTTGGGATTTTTTTTTGTATAGCCTGGGTTATATAATTTCAAATGTTAATGATATGTTGTAAAAAAAAATAAGGAGAAAGTGTTTAACACTTTAAAAAAATTTAACATTCCAGCATCACACAAGCACAGTAGTTTCACTTCCTTCCATCATTGACCCAGTGTCCCAACCCCTCCGTCGTCTTCCTACCTTATCTCCTCAACTTTATATGTTTCTGTACTGAAGTCCAGTTCTCAGTTTCCGTTGTTCTTGGGCATTTTTATCCCTTACATTATTTCTTTATATGAGACATATTATTCTATATATGCCTTTCTCCTAACTTCACTTACTATAGATCCACCCACATAGCAAGCAATGATTTGGATGTTACTTGAAGCCTCCTAAGAACAATGTTCAAAGGCACAAATCCCTTGCTACTAGAAAATACAACCTTTGTTCTATCAAGCAGAAGACTAAAATGGTAGGAAGACACTCTTCTTCCCCATCCCTGCAGTGAAAGGAAGACTCACTTTCCTAGATATGATGAATAAACCATCAAATATGTCTCGGATCTTGCAGTTTTGGTAGATAGACGAGAGGAAGTAAAATACAAACCAATTTCCGTCCATTGGGGCCCATATCCTATTCAATCATGTCATTGAACACAAATTTCAGTTGTGATAAGTGCTGGTCCTTTTTTCCTTTTGACAAAAACCTTAGAAACCCAAACCTTCTTCATTTTGTTGTGACTTACAATATGCTCATTTTTATAATCTCCTCATGTAGCATTATTCACTTTGACTATTTATTGTAATAGCCTTACTAACAAAGAATACAAATTATGGATAATAAATGAGTAGGGATCTGGGTAGGTCAACATAGGCCTTGGTCCAGGAGCCACGCCTAGGGAATTCCAGGTTTTCTGCCACGTTGTTTATAATGAGAGATGTTTCCACCCAGTGTCTCTGAAGGGGTAGATTCTGAGAAGAAATCAGGGTTATAGATACTCCTCAGAAATATTACTGAAAGTGTGGGAGCAGGACTGCCTGATTCTCCATGGTACCAAGCAACTGGGCCCTGTCGACACTGGTCACCTCCTTTGAGCAGAGGAGAGGTTAGGCACCTACTCCTTGCATTCTACCTTTCCTTTCTTCCCATAGCTGGTGGCTACATGTCACAGAAAACCACACAGTTTTAATGAAATTCTTTAACATTTCAATTCTTCTTTAAAATTCGAAATATATGAAAAAGTGAGAATATGAATTTTCAAGACTTTAGCTATAGGTCAATTTTAGCTATTTTAGTTCATTTAAACCACATTTGTTATTCTTTCTTCAAATATCAAAATCACAAACACAATGTAATTACAAATATTTGCTTACCACCATATTTTTAACTAAAAGTCAGATTGTATTGGTTATGATTTTTATAATAGTAAGAAATGAGAGATGATAAATCATTTGAAAGAAATTATACAGATGGAGATATGACAAGAAAAAAAATAAAGCAAACAATTATATGGAATATGGTGAATAAGAGATCCATCACCCAGAGAAAGTCCCAGAAACAACCATCTGACAAGCATACTACAGAAGATAGAATACTCTGCCTTCATCAACAAAGTTCACTTGCATATTCTCCACAGTTTATGCATCCAGGAAAAATATATCTGTCTCATAGAAGCCTTTCTAGTTCCTATGATCTGATGTGTCCAGGGAAATAAGATGTGAAAAAAATTGTGAGGACAGTAACTTTAAATACTTTCTCCCTGCCAGGCTGTGAGTTTGTAGTGACACAGATCGGGAGTGGGCAACACAGACACCCTAACTGTTGTACTTTCTCACTGACTCCTGAATTTCTGTTTTTTCTTACCGTACTCATATGGCTTCAGTTTGAGATTCATGGATGTATGTGCCTTAGGACAAAACACAGCAGTGCTTTAGAAATAAGCCTGATAAACTTACCTGCTTTGCATTCTTCCTTTGGTGGCAAGCTGACTCCTGTTGACAGGAAGGGGTTGTAGAGATTCACCTTCCTTTTGAACTCTTCTCTGCTGCACAGAAGACACATTAGACAGAGTGGGAGAGGATGAGAAGGGGGCTTAACATTTAGCAGGAGCTCTTGTGAGTTCCTGTTCAGAGACCTGCTGTCAAATAAGAGCATAATGTCTTTGGTGTCATGCACTCTCTTGGGATGTGACTCAACATTAGATCTGATAAAACCTCTATTTCAGTCTGTGCATCTCCACACCTATGTGGTACACTTCCTTGCAAGTATTTCTAGTGGATTGTCTCAGTGACAGCCATGTACCTGGGCAGCAACAAAAAGCAATGTGAGTTGGCCCTGTGAAGATTTATAATTCGGAATGAAATGCACTTTCCTCACCTGAGACTCATCTGTATCTGTCGCCTTTAAATTGTGTATTATCATGGCAATAATTCATGTAGTTTCTATTTTTCCTTACAATTATTTACAGAAATATATCAACTTATATGTAATCTACTGATTCTATTTCCGAAGCAGCATTTTGGTTCACTTTTGCATCTAAATTCATTTGCTATGATTAACTATCTGAAGAACATGTACTTTCCCTTTAATTTGTCAAATAAACCAGGGAATCACTTTTCTTCACAATAATATTTTAGGATATTGCAGGAAATTAAATTTTTTTCGGGTAGGGAATTAAATTTATTTGTGAGTAATGTGGTAATAATTTCAAGTAATATTGAGTAATTTGCAAAATAAACCAAGTGTGGACATCCAGAAATGATACAGAACCACAGTTTCCAATGACGTAAGTGCAAATTAAAATTACTCAGAATTGTACTTTTCCCCCTAAAGAATGAGCGCAAAACATTTCTTCATCAGCTGTGGTAACAGTGTGGGATGACACATATATACACATTTTTGATGGACGTGAAATTTGGCAGGGTCACCAAAGTAGGGACATTCAAAATATGTATAAAGACATATAAATGCCATACATTTTCCTCCCTTAGTTGAGGAGTAAATGAGGAGTGCCCTCTGGCAGTGTGCTCCAAGCCCCACACAGAGGTTGGTCTTGATACTTTTAAAGGCCAGTAATGACTGGAGAAGAGAGTAATCATACATTCTGGCCTACACTTCCTTTTCAAGGCTAAATTGAAATAGTGGCAGTTGACACAAAAGATTTTCAAAAGAAACAGAATTCCTTCACACAGGGGGTTCACACTCACAGCAGGGCAATTGGGATTTTCGAGGAGGGGCTTTTTTAATCTATCTGCCTCCATCAGATCCCCCTAGATTTCACCATGTTTAATTCTTAAAGGGAAAATGGTCAAAGTTCCATCTACTTAAACTCTTTCCTGCTGACACAGGGACACTGACCTTGCCTGCACAAGGGATGAAATCTCAAGCTACCTAGATTTTTTTTTAAAAAACTGTCGGCATTTTTTTTAAATTTATTTTATTGAATCACCATGTGGAAAGTTACAAAGTTCTCAGGCTTATGTCTCAGTTATACAATGCTCGAACACCTGTCCCTTCACCACTGCCCATATTCCACCACCAATAAAAACAAAAACAAAACAAAGAAGAAAGAAAAAAAAAACAGTATACATCCCACCCCTCCCCCCAACCCCTGCCTGTGTAACTGATAAATTTCACTTCTTTTTCTCTTTACCTTGATTACATTCCATATTTCAACACAAAACTCACTATTGTTGTTGGAGTTTCAACACAGACTCACTATTTTTGTTGGAATTTATCCCCCAAGAATACAGCTCTATTGACAAGGAAATATTTGACAATTAGTTTTCCACTGATGAGAATGAAGATATAAAAAAGTCGTGCGGCCGCTACTGCGGCTGCGTGGTTTACAATTTCTGTATTTTAGTAATTAAGTCCAGGGAGATTTAAGTTGGAAATTGAATCATTTCCCTTCCTGGAGCAGCATGGAGCAAAAGCTTAGTTCACAGTCTGGATACATTGTTGCAAGCACTCGCTGGAACCCCAAGTCATATAGCTGCCTCTGGCTCCTGCTTGTTGTGCATCCAAGCGGCTGTGCAAAGGCATGGCCCCCCGGGTCGAATCTCGGCCGGAGCCCGAGCTCCAGCCCAGGCCCGAGACTGCCCAGGTGTGCCGCTGTTTCAAGTTCAAAGCACTTTTTTTTTCCGCGACACAAAGTTCATACCTGCTCAAAAGACCCATAAAATGTTGGACACCACGCCTCCTCCGGGAGGAAAGAGAGACCAAGGAAGAAGGATATTTCCTCGGTTAGCTGGCTTGGGGAAAAAGCTTAGTTCACAGTCTGCATACATGGTTGCAAGCACTCGCTGGAACCCCAAGTCATATAGCTGCCTCTGGCTCCTGCTTGTTGTGCATCCACGCAGCTGTGCAAAGGCCAAGCTACCTTGATTTTTAATGAGCCCCAAACAATGAATTTGAAAGATCAGATCAGTTAGTTCAGTAAGGAATGCTACTTTGAAAGGACCAAACCTTGGAGACAGAAAACAAATGACAAATGCTCAGGGTTGCAGAACCAATCATCAATAGCATGGGAAGCACAGTTCTGATTTACTTCCTTCTTACTACTCTGTCCACTTCTTTCACTAATATTTCACTGCATTAGTCCAGATGTCAGTAATTTTCAGCTTCCCTTTATACATCTCGTTCCAATGCCCATTCTTCCTCTTACGCAGAGCTTAAATAAAATGTTCTCTTAATGGGATATTAATCCCATGATGGAACAAGAATTGAGAGTCGTTAAAAACTCTGTTCTCTCTAAATGTATTAACTAAGAATGAATACTTAGGACCAATTTAGATGACCACTATCAGAACCTTAGGCAATTGACAAGCTGGGAGAAAGCAATTCATCCTGCCCTTTGAGCTAAGGTCCCCCCTGGTAAAGCTTTGGCTTCCACTTTTGTGGCCAGACTGGTAGAAGCATGTTCAAAATTAAGTTTCTTTATAGACAACACAGCTTACTTACTAAATTACCCAATTATCCAATCACCTTTGTAGAACTAGAATCTGATTCTTACAGAAAGCAAGTTACAGAAACATAGTTCTCTCCTCTTTCATCTTAAATTTGCAAGACAGCTTAACAAACATGGCTTGTTCTTCTGCATCAGCACAGCAACATAGAAGAACTCTCCATTTAGGGTACCCTGTTACTTACTGAGAAGTCCTGGGGATTGGTCAAAGACAGAGCAGGAAACAAGCCAATAACAGCATTTCATGTTTTGCCTCACATCAGGGCTCCATCAGGCTGGATCATAAGATGTGAAGATCAGGTCCCACAACAAACTAGAAGTAGAGCCTTCAGGTTGAACTGGGCATGACCTCTGGCCTCCATAGGACTGTCCTGGCAGTCAGGAATCCATCCCATCCCTTCTTCAGAACTGGGAGATATCTCAGCCTCCAGAATTTGACACTGAGGTTGGGGTCTGGGCTGAATCAGTCATTGCAGATTTTCAGCTTCCTAATTTTCCTTGGCACAGACAATGTCCAGTCCTTCCTTAGCATGCCTGCCTTTAGGGTCTTTTTGAGGTTTGTAGGTTACTTGAAGCAGTAACCGTTAAATGCCTGTTCCTGTCATTTAGACCAATCCCCTGACTATTTCCCTAGAAGAGGGCTTTTGGGGTCCCACAGTTGGTTTTCCTGTCTGCACCAAGGTTAGACCCTATTGAAGAGAGGAAAGGCTTTTTTCTGGGTTCATGCGAACAAACATAGTGCCTTAATGCTTCATGGTACTGAAGAGAGAAAAGCACATATTTCACCCTCACTCACAATGATATATACCTGTTTGCTATGGGTTCTAGTCAAAAGAAGCATTGAGTTCTGTAGAAACAGAATATACAGTTTAACATCATGTCTAATTCACTTAGTTCCATGCTGAAAAACCTTGATTTCTAATGATCTAAGAGCATATAACAGGAGTCAGGATACTAGACCAATTCTGCAGATAATTTAAATAATTTCTTATAACAATAGTTTGTTCACAGTTTTCTTAATATAGCTTGATCTACCAAGAAATTTGGAAAGAAGTTGCTAATCACTATCCCAGTTACCATGACTAAACTACACTCTGCAGTACTCTTTCAAAAGCATTACATTGGTTTTATATTTTTTATTTTGTTTTTAGATATTCAGAAGTTTTGGGGGGTATGGTGCCGCCAGCAGGTCAACCTGTACCTGTGGGGTGAGTGTATCAGCAGCCTGATGGTGCCTTCACACTTCCAGATACCCCAAAGTTGCTGCTGTGCATTTGGCCAGATCCCAACAACTTGGGACCAATTTTACCAAGAAATTAGATGGCGAAAAGTTAGGTATGTGGGAGACACTCCCACCAACCACCTACAGATCAGATATATAAGCTCAAAGCTTCCTTCCCTCTCAGAGAGCCTGGCAAAATACTGAGGATATCCCACCCATACAGGAGTGCCTGGAAAGCTACCCGTGATGTGTTCGATATGCCCAAAACAGTAACAACACTATGCTCTTCTTGTTCCTGAAATGAGCAGATGCCACTGAGCTACACTAGCATGCGACATGGACTAATGGAGACGTTACTGGCTCTCACTGATGATAATGATACAGTGACAGTGATTCAGAAGGTTTACAATGGTAACAATTAAAGATCTTATAACATAATATCTACTTGATAAAAGCTCACTTTACATTAGAAACTTTATCTTTAGAATTCCAATTTCTAGGGAAACAGACATAAAATATTAAAACACTCACAGAAAACAGAATAGTTATTTTTCATTTAAAAATATACTTGGGCAGCTCATAGCCATGTGCCTCAATCACACACTTCCTCATCTTCAAAAACCACTAAA
Organism: Sorex araneus; assembly: GCF_027595985.1. Classification (NCBI taxonomy): domain Eukaryota; kingdom Metazoa; phylum Chordata; class Mammalia; order Eulipotyphla; family Soricidae; genus Sorex; species Sorex araneus. The sequence goes on from NC_073307.1 coordinate 121,621,522, forward strand.
GCCTGTAGCGGCTTGAATTTCAAAAGTGACTTCTTTTTTTTTTTTTTTTTCAGTAAAAGAAAGCTGGTCTGGAACCTGAGCAAGAAAAGCCAATATGTTTAACTTTTATCAAGGCACAATTCTTTGGTTTCAGTAGCTCCTGAAATTTTGGTTACCAACAATCTCAGAAATCAAATAAAATATTGGTAGGGTATGAATTTTGCAATTAATTCTACAATTTTAGAACCTCACATTTTAACCCATTACTCTTTAAACTTGTTCTCATGTACCACATTAATTTCAACTCACATTCTAATAATCAAATGCATATGCAAATATACATCAGCATATCAGCATAAGAAAACCTTCAAACCATGAACTTATGAGATGTAAGAAAACCTTCTTTGGCTTAATTTTAAAGGTTCTTAATTATCTCAAATCACAAAGTTTTTACACCAGATACTTTAACAATTTCACAATTCAACCATGCTTTCAGACACAGAAAGAGGCCATTGGTACTCACCAAACTTTCAAATAGCAACATTAGAAAACAGACTGTAAATGTTTATGAAAGCATGAAAAAAACTTCGTTTTGATTTGAGCCTAATATTTTCTTTGCACTGTTTCAAAACACTGTTGTTTATTTTTGTTTTGTTTTATTAACCAGGCAGGGGTCTCTCAACCAGTTCCTGCCAGACCAGGATGTAAGAGGTCTGGTCTGGGTGTCCTCCTGGTCCTGGAAAGAAAACTTTAACTTTTCAGAATGGTCCCCAGATCAAAAACACCTTTCGCTAGCCAGCTTATGTTGAAGGCTGGCAGAACAAAGCGTTATCAGTTTACCTCTCTTCACCTCTACCAAGAGGTTGCTGCCCCTGGTCCTGAAAAACTGAAGCGGTCAGTCACAAGGGAAAGTAGGGTCCTTTCTGACCCATGACTAAATGGTGAATTGGGAGCCAAAGACAACAAGATTCACTAGAAAAAGGACAAAGAGACAACGCAAAAATACAACACTCAAACAAGAGATACACAATATCCGTAAAAGACTTCCTGACAATGCGCGCTCCAGATTCGGATGCAGATTCAGGCAGCCTGAAAGTTTCCTTACCAAAAGGCGTCCACCAATCTTGGGGCGTTTCAGAAATAGTAGGGACGTCTCCCACACTACCGACCAGCGACCTTCCTGCGCGTCTGCCTAGGTCCTCTGCCAGTCTCCCAGAGCGAACCCTTCCGCTAGTCCTCCTGACTAGCGTCCTGAGAGTTTTCTACCGAAGAAAGATCCGGTTCAGTCCGTTTTTTCTAAATCCGGCAAACCTGAATAAAGTTCCTATATAGTATGTGGAGGGATCTCAACCTCTAGGGTTCCCTGCCCATGTACCAGATGTTTTGCCCTAGTTTCAGATCCCCAATTGTGGAGTGACCAAGTCCACACACGGTAATGCAAAAGCAAAGGAACTTTATTACTAGCTCGAGTAAGCGCTAGCTTGAGCCAGGGTCCAAGTATCATCCAATACAGTGGAATCTTAACACGGACCCCGACTCCAACTCACAAGCAGTTTATAGAGGGTTCAGTTAAGAAGCGGTCTACTTTTAGCATTGCCGTATTCCAACAGTGCTCAGCAATTAAACAGCAGGTACCAGTAACAGTTTGGGGTTCTTTCCAAGAAGGGTGCGGCAACCCCTCATAACTGGACAGATCCAAGTGCCCAGTTTCTTATCTAGGTGAATTACTCAACTGGGAGTTTACCAGAAACTGCAGTCCAGCTCTGGTGAAATAGAAACTGAAGCCTTGTTGAGACTTATGTTAGCTACAGCCTGTCATGGCATCAGTTTGGCCCTCACATTCAGAATAGCTAACTTTGTGTTGCCAGCATTGTTCTGAGAGCAAGAATAAAAGGGATGCATCATAATCTTTGACTTAGGCTGAAGTATGAAAGTAGCATGTAAAACATAATGGTAGCACTGTAGCACTGTCGTCCCTTTGTTCATAGATTTGCTTGAGCGGGCGCCAGTAACATGTCCATTGTGAGACTTGTTGCTACTATTTTTGGAATTTTTAATACGCCTCGGGTAGCCTGCAAAGCTCTGCCATGTACTCTTGGTAGCTTGCCAGGCTCTCTGAGAAGGACAGAGAAGGAATCGAACCCAAGTCGGCCATGTGCAAGGCAAACTCCCAAGCTACTGTACTATCACTCCTCACACCCAGACCAAAGGATTAAAAATAAGCCTAACGTCAGAAAATAGGGCGATAAAATGAACAGAAAGTATCAATGAAGAAATCCAAATGGCCAAAAAGCACATGAAAAAGTGTTCTTTATCGCTAATCATCAGGGAGATGCAAAGCAAAACAGCAATGAGATATTATCTCAAACCACAGAGATTGGCACACATCCAAAAGAACAAAAACAACCGGTATGGGAGTCGCAGTGGGGAGAAGGGGACTCTCCTTCACTGATTATGGGAATGCCTACTGGAAAACAATATGAACATTTTTCAAAAACTTAGAAATTGAGCTCCCACTTGACCCAGCAATGCATCACTTCTGGAAACATACCCCAGAGATGCAAAAAAGTATAGTAGAAATGACATCTGCACTTGTATTTATAATAGCCAGAATCTGGAAAAAACCTGAGTGCCCGAGAACAGATGACTGGTTAAAGAAACTTTGGTACATCTATGCAATGGAATACTATGCAGCTGTTAGAAAAGATGAAGTTATGAAATTTGCATATATGTGGATCAACATGGAGAGTATCATGTTAAGTGAAATGATTTGGAAAGAGGGACAGACATAAAATGACTGCACTTATTTGTGGAATATAAAGTAACATAATGGGACACTAACACCCAAGGACAATAGAAATAAGGGTCAAGAGTATTGTCCCCCCTTGGAAGCTGATCTCATGCTCTCAGGGGAAGGTAGATGGGATGGAGAAAGGAGCACTAAGTAAATGATGGTTGGAGGAAGTGCTCAGGATGGTAGATGCATGCTGAAAGTAAACAATGGAATAAAAATAATGTTCGCTTGATTCCTGTATTGCAAAATATAACACCCAGAAGGACAGAGAGAGTAAGAGGGCATGTGCCTATACGGAGGGAAGGGGACATGGGAAGTGTGGGGGTGGGCGGAGGGATAATGGGAACATTGGTGGTGGAGAATGGGCACTTGTAGAAGAATGGGTATTTGAAAAATATTAAGTCCAACAGAAATAAAATTATACATATATGTATGTGACTAGCTTTTATTATTTTATTATATTTTATTAGACATTCTGGTACCATGATGTACATAGTTATTCTTAGCAGAGTTTAGGCATGTAGTGCTTCAATACAGTCCCACCAGCAGTGCTGACTTCCCTCCACTGATGTTCACAGGTTTTCTCCAAACTGTCTGCGTTTTTGACAGGCACATTTCTAAATTTGATTGTTGGACTTTTGATTTCATACTTACTTTCTTTGATTTCATACTTACTTACTTTTGATTTCATACATACTTACTGTTGGCTCTGAAGTATAGATAAATACACACATCCCATGTCGGTACTAACAATGTGCTCAAAGCCTGGAATCAGCATCCTGTTCTGTCCCATGCCTCTAGGTTTATCCCCCTCATTTTTTCCCTTTCCTGTCCCTGTCATTACTGTATTCAGTGGTCAAGGGTAATCTGGGTATCCCCAATGTGAAACCAGGTATTCCCTCCTCCTGTTATTTTTTTAAAGACCACAGATAACTAATGTCATCTAGTATTTGTCACTTCCTTTACATGGTATACTCCAGTTCTATCCAATTTGTGGCAAAATGCATGATATCTTCATTCCTTGCAGCTTCAGTGTATAAACTCTGTATATAATCTATCATACTTTCATTATTCATTCATCTGCTCTTGGACACCTAGGTTGATTTCACATCCCAATATAATATCACCTCTGCCCATGGTGACTCTATATTTAGTTCTCTGAGAAATGTCCATACTGTTTTCCTTAGGCTTAAAGTAGTTGAACCAGCCATGGAGGAGAGTTCATTTTTCAATGAATCCCCAACCACTGTCTATCTCCTTCAAAGAAGTGCCTTTCAATTTTTCTCCAGACTTTTGGATAGGGCTTTTGCATTATTTTCTGTTGTTAATCTGTGTGCTTTATATACCTAAAATAGGAAACCTGTATCTGATGTTGTTGAAGGCACATGTGTCCTCCTGTTCATTTAGTGTCTATTAGTTTCAGCCCATGTTTCCTTAGCTGTATAGAAATCTTTGAGTATAATGAGGTCCCATAGGATTACTTTTATTTCTCTTGTCTTGAGTACCTAATTCATAGGAAATGGGGTTTGGTGCAAGAGAGCAACATATGGAAAACAGAAAGTCCAGAACACTGACACCATGTAGTAGATGCAACAAACAAATATACAACCATCATATAGTAAATGTAACAATCAGATATAGGAAAGACAATTGAAATTACTCCTAGAGTTCCATATGGAACTTCTTTCTTATTAGCCAGATTTTCCTTCTGGTTGCTTATCTGTGAAAAATATAAACATGTCCTACAAACACTCAAAGATATATGTTAATAATATTTTATTCTGCATGAACACTAGAAAAAATAGCCTTTCCTTTTACATATACAGACCATGAAAATTAATAGTGACTCCCATATACAATGAAATACAATTTAGCTTTAAAAAGTGAGAAATGCCAGATATTTGAAATGCAATGTCAAAATTTCTGGAAAAATGACTACATTGTGATTTACTTAGGACACATGAGTATTTCCTGACATCTCCAGACTCTCCTGAGGAAGGCTACCTTGACTTCCATTCTCTTTAGGAACATCTTGCAAAGCTCTCTGAAGAATTAATTCGAGTCTTCTACTTTGCTGTTTTTTGCTTCTGCTTATAAGAACCAAAAAAAAGTAAATAATGGGCTTGGCACAGCTGTTGACACAGGTTAATATCTCTGTAACTAGAAAAGATTTTAAAGTGTACATAGCATAAGTAATTGCATTACGTCTAAGAGGATACCCAAGGTAATTCACAGAGGAGAAAGGCCAGCACAGTGAGCCTGAGGGGCACACGTAGAATGATCAGCTTCCTCTGGGAGCCACACAGCAATCTGATCATCAGGACCAAGGTAGATCTAAAGACAAACACAGGAGACAACCAGCCATATAGCAATGCTTAAATCAATAAACATCCACAAATGTGTATCAGGTTCTCCAAACAAAAGCCACTGAATTCAAATCACAGAATGCTCAGGAGCAGAGATAGGCCCCAGATCAGGGCACACATGACAGATAACATGTGTTTTGAGTCATTGCAAGGATACCAGATGGGCTGTAGGACAGACAAGCAGTGTTCTGTCCTAATGGCAGTGAGAATGCTCAGCCCTACAACATAGGGAAAGACAAACATCATGAATATAATTCAGGAATGAAGCTGAATCATTTGATATCATAGACAAAATTACATGGATTATAACATCTGGATTGATAGACAAAAACCTGCTCCTGCCCAGCTGAGGATGTAGACGGAGAAAGCATTCCTCTGCATACAGAAAGCCAGGAGCCAGAGCACCACAGCATTTCCTGCCAGCCCCACCAGGGAAATGATAAATTACTGAAGGTCTGCAATCAAGAAGTCCATATCCATGTCTTGTATCAAAACCCTCCCAATCACTTTCATTCTCTGGTGTGCATTCAGTCACCCAGGCTGTGACATAATTCATGCTCAGATACTCTGTTAGTGTTTCTCAAAAAATATATATATATATATATGTTTAATTATGGATTTTCATTGCAAAACAGGTACCTGAGAGCAGAGAGAAGCAACTTAAACAGTTTAAGCAGGCCACACCACTTTGACATCCTATATTTGGTCTCTGCCCGATCCTTCTGATTAAAGCCTGGGATTTCTCTACTGAATCACAAGTTTTCACACATATGAAATTTTCTAAGTTCCTGATTTTCCCACTAATTTCCTAGGCCATATCTTACTGCACAGTTTCCAGAGGACAGAATTCAGGGCAGAAGCAGCAACAGGACTCTGGGCCCAACGTTGTGTTCTAGGCCTTCTGTTCATCAGAGGCACAAAGTCTGTGACACCTCTAGATGTCTAGAGTTGAAGTAATATGACCCAGTAGTGCCTGGTCTGTTAGGTCCATATATCGTGATCTGAAAAGAGTGACCTCTTTCTTACTCATGTTCATTACTATATCCCAATGGCTAACATTTGTGAGGGTCACAATAGGTTGTTATGAAATGTTTTCCAATGGGAAGTATAAAAATGTGTGAGGTGGACGTTTAAAACCAGAGGAAATTAGGATCATATGCAGAAAAAGAAAACTCATTAAATGGAACTGTCACCAGGATAAGCATACATAATGAGAAGTATCATTATAGCACAGCAGGTAGGGCATTTGCCTTGCATGCAGTTGATGTGGGTTCGATTCTTCTGTCCCTCCTGGAGAGCCCAACAAGCTACCGATAATATCCTGGCCACACAGCAAAGCCTAGCAAGCTACACATGACATGTTCGATATGCCAACAACAGTCACAACAAGTCTCACATGGAGACGTTACTGGTGCCTTCTTGAGCAAATCGATGAACAACAGGAGGACAGGACAGTGCTACGTGCTACATTACTCCTCCTAAGTTTAAAGGTTTTTTTTAATATATTAATTGTACACACAAAATTATTATTTCTGTATTCTGAGAACTCAAAAGTTAAAAGACTCTAGTGGGCGCCTGTTAATATAAAGAGAATTGTCTATGATGACAATTAAAAAACTCACAGAATTTGTAATATTTTAATATAGAAAAGAACACCTAAGCAAGAGAGAGAGGAGAGAGTAGGGCTGAATGAGAGACTTCATTACTTATTAAATTTTGTTACATATGAAAATATGGAAGAGAAAGAATATTTGCAGTTTTGACTATGCACTTTTATGGAGGATTCTTTGGAGAAGAAGATAGGGTATTGATTTTTTATGTTTCTGCAATACTTGGTGATGACCTGGGCCTACTCCTGACTATGTGTGTAGAAATTACAGATGAAGGTACTGGGGGGACTGTATATGATGCTGAGGATAGAACCTAGACAGGCCTCAGCACAGAAAATACCCTTCTGCTGTACTAACACTTGGACCACATGGAGATTGGTTATTGGCAAGGTGCTTTTTCCAAGTCACTTGTGATTTAAGCACAAATGCTCATTTAAACTTCAACTTGGGAATAGCTGGTCAACAAGGTGAAGAAGAGCTGCTGGTTTAATGTTTTTCAAGATAAAACTTCTCTTGGCCTTCTTTAGAAAAATATTGAATTAACAGAACAAAACTAGTGACTCTGAGAGGCAGACAAGAGGGCTGAGTAGAGGGTCTTTTTGGTGATGGGATGACACTGAAATCCTGTAGGTGGGTGGGGTGAGTAGGAGACCCATGTAGAGGTATGAATTTAACCCTTGAACTTCATATTTAAGTAATTGAAACCATTCAAAACTAATATAAAAAGGATGAAAATGTTAAGTGAATGCTATCCTTTCCAATTAGAGAAAAGAAAATGGAAGTACCCAGGGATTGAGTGCTAGGTACCTGATTATCCGCGTATAATTGGTATGAAGCTGTTCTGAATCTCCAGGTCTGAGTCAGATGCTTTCCCTTTACCAACCCTACAGTTTCATTTCTAGAGTGGAATGGCACCTAATTAAGGAGAAGGCAGAGACAGATGTCAGTAACTCTATCTGGATCCCTAGAGGAATATAATGATTAGGGATTTTTTGTATATTTGTATAGTCTTGATTATACAGTTTCAAATATTAAAGAAATTTTATTAAAATATGTACAAAGGGTTTAATGAACTGTTTTGAATGATTTTTAGAATTTTGTTTTTTGTTTGACAATCCTGTTACTGTAGGGTTTCAGGTATAAAGCATTTCAGCAGAGCATATTCCACTATGGATCCACATCCCTCCTTCACTATCCTGGAGCCCCATCTTTTCCTCCCTTATCTCCCCACCATCTTGGGTTTCCTACTGAACTATTCTCAGTTTCTGTTGGTCTTGGCATTTGTAATTCCCTTAAAATATTTATCTATTTGAGACAGATTATTCTATATCATTCTCTTTCAAACTTCATGTATGGTAATATTCATCAACCTAGCAAGCAGCAATTTGATGTTATTTGAAGTCTCCCCAAAACAATCATCAAAAGAACAAGTCCCTTGCTGCTAGGAAAAGACAATCATTATTTTACAAATCAGGTAAGTTGGTTCTGAGAAGACACCTCTCCTACTCAGGGCAGTGAATGGAGGACTCATTTCCTTAGTGAGAGATGATGAATAAGACACCAAATCTCTCTTGGGTTTTACACTCTTGGTGGCCTGATGAGAAGAGGTAAAGTACAAACATATTTCCATCCATCAAGGTACATCTCCTATTCATTTATGTCACTTAACATAGATGTCAGTTGTGATAAGTACTTCTCTTTTTTACCTGTTTGAGAAAACCTTAGAAATCTGAACCTTCTTCATGTTTGTTGTAGTTTATAATAATGCTAATTACTATAATCTCCTTAAGTAGCACTATTCACTGTGACTATTTATTGTAATAGCCTTATTAACACAAAAGAGGTTAATTTAAGGAAAAATCATGACTTGGGATCTGTGTAGGTCAATATGCCCTTAGCTATTAATGATAATGACACATCATTAATAAGAAGAGAAGCTTCTATGAAATGTCTCTAAATGGGGCAGTGCCTGAGGAAGAATGAGCGCTGTAGAGATTGCAGTTACCCACTATTTCCATTCTCCTCAGAAATATTATTGAGGATGTCGGAACAGGGCTGCCTGATTCTGGATAGTACCAAGCAACTGGGCTCCTGTCATGGTTGGGCACCTGCTTTGAGGAGGGCAGAAGCAGGGCACCAATTTCTTGTCTTCTGCCTTTTTTTTCTTCCCATGGCTAGATGCTAAATGTCTCAGATGAACACAGTGTCAACACAATTATTTTTTAAAGGGGAATACACAAAAATGGGAGAGGCATCGGGTCTTGAAGACTCATCACTTTTAGTTATTGAGGTTCATTTTAAACATAGTTGCTATTGTTTTTTCCGAATTCAAAATCCTGAATACAACATAATTTTAAAATTAAATATCTATAAATGTGTAAAAAAACTAAAGCACGCCTAAGGGAGTGTGCACTCTCAGGCTCTCTGGGCGACTCTGTCTCACCGCCCGCGTTCGGTGCTCTGGAGACGCTGTGTATGGGCTGGATCGGGACAGACATTGGCCAAGGACAGGTGAAGGAAGAACAAGGACCAAGCTGATTGCTGATTAGTTACCTTTATTCAATCTTCCATCTTTCTCACCTCCCACACTCCTGGCTCCTTACTCTCTCTGGATCTACTGCAGCCTGATTCTCCCTCACTCTGTCTCTCCCCCCTACTTGTCTCCCCCTCCTAGCCCTCTAGGCTACACACAGCCAGATAGCAAAATCAACATAAGAAAGCCCTTCCTGAGGGCCACCAGGTTCAAAGGGAGCACAACCTAGGGGCATTCCAAAGCCCTTCCTAACTCTTACAGTGTTTTTCTCTTTCCCTTAGTCCAAACACTCACTAACATCTTAATACTAGTTATTTTTGTATGGACATAGCAAGAGATACATTGAGGCTTGCAAGGCAGCTCTCCTGGCAACATCTTGCCAGACTCAGACTACAGCTCTCAGGCGAGATTAATCATTCCTAACCCTAGCAGGGTCCAAATCTAGGTATCACTGTTTGGGATCATGATAGCATTTGTCCATGATCAAGCTCTTAACTTATAGTTAAGCATTAGGCAATTTGGCCACGCCCATCTCGATGCCAGAATAGCACACAACTCACCGCTTGCCCTGGGTCCATCTCGTCCCTTGTCGGGACCCTGCTATTGGGGATGCTAGGAAGTAAGGGCGGCTGAGGCTTAGGTCCAGAGAACAGATGCCCAGGAGGAAAATATCACATAGAGTCAAATGACTCCCAGGTTACAAAAGCATAGCATTTGCTAAGTCTTCCTGTGTCCATACAAAAGGGACATTACTCTGAATAAACTATGCAAAGGACTCAAGGAGAAGAGAAAAGCAATATTTACAAGTCAACAGAACACTAGGGAAAAAGCTACAAATAAACTCAGAGGAATGGGAGCACTGTGAAGGGAGTAACCCAGTAAACCCAAACTACCTGAGGCTATGTTATCCTACATAAATGATTACAAGTACCACCATCTTTTCAAATACAAATCACGTTATACTTGTATTAATGTATATTTAAAAATCATTCCAGAAGCTGGAGCGATGGCACGGCAGATAGGCATTTGCCTTGCACGCAGTCGACCTGAGTTCAATTCCCAGCATCCCGTATGGTCCCCCGAGCACCACCAGGAGTAATTCCTGAGTCCAGAGCCAGGAGTAATCCCTGTGTATTGCCGGGTAGGAACCAAAAGCATAAAAAAAAAGAGTAGAAATCATTCCAAATAAGTTATACTGATGGAGATATAAGAAGAAAAAATATAAAGAAAACAATTAAATGAATGTAGTGAATAAGAGCTCCATCATCCAGATAATGTCCCAGACAGTAAGTTCTGTGAACATGCTAAAGAAGACAGAATCCTCTGCCTTTACAACCAAATTTAATTTGCATATTCTACACCAATTAACAACAATCGATTAATTGTAACACCAATTGTCCTCATTCACCTGACACCAAAAGAGTCCCCAATATGGCAGCAATTAAGAAAGATGAGCAAGGAGAGGCTGAAAAAATCTCAGGGACAAACTGTACTGCCAAAATGAAGAAAAACTAAAATGACTGTACTTTCAACACCAGTATATTGGCAACGGAAGCACCCATCAAGGAACTGATGGTGCAAGTGCAGAAGATCAAGTATGACATCATTGGTCTGACTGAAATGAGAAGACATAGATCACATCACACCATTTTCGACACTGGAGATGAATTGTTCTAAGGAACATGCAACAACAGAGAAATCGGTGGGTTGGTTCCTTGTAAACACGAACTTGACCATGAGCATTGATTCATTCGAATGCCTAACAACACGAATCAGATGATTATGCTTGAATAGATGTGGCTCACTCCTGGCAGTTTCTATCTTCGCCATCTTTGTACCAACATCCAACTATGATGAAGAAGAAATTGAGAAGTTCTATATGGAACTGGAGAGGTCCTATAAAGAAGACCACACCTTCTACAAGATCATTGTTGCTGATTTTAATGCCAAGATAGGAACAAGAAGGTAGCCCGAAGAAATCGACATTGGGACCCATGGCCTAGAATGGAACGATCAGGGTGAGAGACTGTCTGAGTTCATCATGTTGACCAAGACTGTTCATGGTAACTCACAGTTCCAAAAGGCCAAATCTAAACGCTGGACATGGGGGTCTCCTGATGAACAGTTCCACAATGAAATTCACCACATCATATTCAATCAAGGGTTTTGCCTGACCGATGTCGCTGTTGTGTCAAAATTCCAAACGAGATCAGACCACCATCTCCTTCATGCAAAATTCTACTTCACAAAGCAGGGAGAAAGGGCTGCAAAGTTTAAGTTTAATAAGGAAACTCCCAGAATGACCACAAACTGGGAGCTCTTTAGCACTATTGCAGCAACTCGGGAAGATGCCGTCTTTGACAACATCAACAAGCAATAAAATTGACTGGTTCAGCACCTCCATGACTGTTCGAAGAATGCCGAGAGTGAGAAAGCCACAAACAGACGCCTGTCTTCGGAAACTCTCGAGCTCATTCATCAGTGTTGTTTGGCACAAGACTCAGACAACCACAAGCTAATGTCTGAGCTTGCAAAGCTGTGCAGAGAAGCGATAAAGGAACGGATGACTGGTTGAGGAAACTTTGGTACATCTATACAATGGAATACTATGCAGCTGTTAGAAAAAAGGAAGTCAAGAATTTTGTAGTTAAGTGGATGGGCATGAAAAGTTTCATGCTGAGTGAAATGAGTCAGAAAGAGAGAGACAGACATAGAAAGACTGCACTCATCTATGGTATATAGAATATCAGAGTGGGAGACTAATACCCAAGAACTGTAGAAATAAGTACCAGGAGGTTGACCCCATGGCTTCGCGGCTGGCCTCACGTTCCGGGGAAAGGGCAACTCAGAGAAGCGATCACCAACTACATTGTAGTTGAAGGCCATGTGGGGGAAGGGAGTTGCGGGCTGAATGAGGGCTAGAGACTGAGCACAGCGGCCACTCAACACCTTTATTGCAAACCACAACAGCTAATTAGAGAGAGAGAACAGAAGGGAATGCCCTGCCACAGTGGCAGGGTGGGGTGGGGGGGAGATGGGATTGGGGAGGGTGGGAGGGACGCCGGGTTTACGGGTGGTGGAGAATGGGCACTGGTGAAGAAGGGATGGGTTCCCGAACTTTGTATGAGGGAAGGAGGGAAGTATAAGCACAAAAGTGTATAAATCTGTAACTGTACCCTCACGGTGATTCTCTAATTAAAAATAAATAAATTATAAAAATTAAAAAAAAAGAAATAAACACACACACACACACAAAAAAAAAAAAAAAAAAGGAAGACCTCAAAGAGAGAATAGCAGCAGTGTTGGCCGATGTGGTAGAAGCTGGGAAAAGTATTCGCTGTACTCACTTGTCATTTGCCATCTACAAAACCAAAATGACTGCCCTCCGACGTTCTGATGGATCTATCACTTCTTCCAGAAAGGCAATGGAGAGGATTATTCACGACTTCTACTCTGATCTCTTTGATAGCCATGTCCACCTGCCAACATACAAAATTCCACAGGACAGATATGTAGTTCCCAAAGTCCTCCCTTTCAAAATCCCACATGCCATTTCATTGGTAAACAAGTGTACAACACCCGGTCTGGACAAGGTCAAACCCCAACACCTGAAGAATCTGTCACCAGTACTCATCAATACGCTGGCTCAACTCTTCACACACTACCTGTCTGAATGCAAGGTTCCATCTCAGTGGAAAACCAGCAGGACCGTTCTATTGTACAAGAAAGGAGACATCCAGGACATCGGCAACTACCACCCAATCTGCCTGCTGTCTGTTGTCTACAAGTTGTTCACTCGTGTCATCCTGAATAGAATAGACAGAACACTAGATAAAGGACAACCATGGAGTAAGCCAGGTTCCTAAAAGGATTCAGCACAACCTACCATACCCACACAGTGACCAAACTCATTGAAGTTTCGAGAGAGTTCAAGATGCCGCTCTGTCTAGCGTTCACGACTTAAAGAAGACTTTTGATTCTGTTGAGACTAACACAGTCATCGAAGCCCTAGCCAAACAAGGAGTTCATACTCAGTACATCAAGATCCTCCATGAGCTGTATTACGGATTCATCACCAGGATCTCGCCATCTTCAAAGAAATGATCACCGATGTAAAAAGAGGGGTTCAGCAGGGTGATATCATTTCACTGAATCTCTTCAGTGCCACCCTCGAGAACATCATGCGACAACTGGAATGGGAAGTAATGGGAATGAAGATAGACAGTTGGCAACCACACCACCTCTGTTTCGCTGATGACATCATTCTCATAACACCAAACATTAACCAAGTGGCACAAATGCTGGCCGACTTCAACCACGAGTGTGGAAAGGTTGGACTGCAGCTGAACCTCAACAAGACAATGCTCATGAAAATCGAACTAGTCCCTGATACTCCATTTGCTCTCATTGGAATAAACATCTCCAAATGCAGCAGCTATGTGTACCTGGGTTGAGAACTCAACATGAGAAATGACTGGCGCCAGAACAGCGCAGGAGGAAGAGAGCAGCGTGAAACGCCTTCAAGAGCATCGAAGAAGTGGATAAGAGAAAGAACCTCAGACTCCGGGCACATCTTTTCAATTCCACCGTTCTTCCTGCACTAACAAATGCCTCAAGAAACTGGGCCCTATGAAAACAGGATGAGAACGCTATTTGTCTATCCCAAGAGGAATCGAAAGAGCTATACTAGGAATATCACGTCTCACTCAAGTGAGAGAAGGAATCCAGAGTTCCGAACTCTGTCGACGGTCAAGAATTAGGGACACTGTCTTGCTTGCCAAGGCATCAAAAATCAGATGGGCCAGACATGTAATGCAATTCAGAGACAACCGCTGGACTAGAGCTGTTACCAACTGCATTCCAAGGGATGTCAAAAGACCGCATGGCCACCCACCAATGAGATGGTCAGACTTCTTTGTCAAAACCCTGAATGAACGGTTTGAGGCTCTTCCTGTCCCTGGAGCGAGCAGATATTATTGGGCTACACTAGCACGCGACAGGGATAAATTGAGACGTCACTGGCGCCTGCTCGAGCAAATCAAAGATCAATGGGATGACAAGTGATACAAGTGATTCATCGATTATGTATCTAGGAGGAAATACCACTATGTCTTAAATATGGATTCCCATTTCCTCTGACTCAGGAAAAACATGTCAACTCAGACAGGGAATGTAGAGAGCTAAAATACATCATTTTGTACCTTGTGGCCAGCTCAAGACTTGTTCTTGACTCTTTGCTCAGGAATCACTCTTGGAAGCCTCGGGAGACCAAATGTGGTGATGGAGATAAGAATTGGATCAGCCACATGCAAGTCATGCTCTCTACACACTGTAATATTTCTCTGGCCAAAAACATTGTTTTCTGAAGTGACATTAAATGAAGGATAGAAAGAAATACACGAACAAGAGCGGGCACCAGTACCGTCTCCGTTCTGAGACTTGTTATTGATTTTGGCATATCAAATATGCCACAGTTAGCTTGCCAGGCTCTGCCATGTGGGCAGGATTCTCTCATAGCTTGCCAGGCTCTCTGAGAGGAACAGAGGAATTGAACCCGGGTCGGCCTGTGCAAGGCAAACACACTACATGCTGTGCTATCACTCCAGCCCTTTCTTATAAATATATAAGTAAAATACAAATGCCCAGAGAGATATTTGGGGCAAGGTTGCAAATGGATATTTATTTTCCATAACCACCTTTGTCCTGAATATCTTTTACTGGGGAAATCAATGATCTGTGGTGGCCTGTTCTTGAGTTCCTATTGCAGCCTTGGGTCATTCCTGGGCCCCTCCTCCCATGCTCTGTGCCTGCAATTCTCCATCACAAAAGGTTTCTTCCTCTTTTCTCTCAAAAATCGTCAAGATTTTGGGTTGATTGAAGTTCAGACAACGTTCTCCCCACTATATATTATCAGGGACTCTCTATTTCTCTGAGTTCAACATTTTCCTTCCTAGAGATTTCACCCTCTTAAAGTCTTAAAGAATACATGGGTGAAGGTCCATCTTCTGTATTTTAGTGCTGACAAAAGGACACAGACACTGCCTCTGTGTAGGACATCTACATCTAAAGTAGACATCTCATGCTACCTTCATATTTATGGAGCTGACACAGTGGCTTATTGGGTTCCTATGTGACCAAAGTCTGAAAGAGAGAACATGACTACATGTGGAGGTGTCAAAGGTTTTGATTTTTCTGCCCATTAAAAAGCAGAGTGTTTGAACAAGGCAATGGTTACAGAAGAAGTCGGGGTTTCTTTTGCATGGTGGGAGATCTTTTGCAAAACAACTTGCTTTTACTTTTCTGCTTTACTTGCCACCTATATCAAGCTCAAACATTTCACAGTGAATGAGAAGAACTGCCTTCCATAAACTAGACATAGTCTTTAAAAATGTCATTGATTTCAATGGCATGAAAGAAATTTTCTCAAATGAAAAAGTAAATAGAAGAGCACATTTTTCAACTAAAAACTGAACAAAGAAAGAAACATTGTTCAAGAAAATGTGAATGAGTAGCGACACAGGAGTAATGATGGCAGGTCTCGGGTTGATTCTTGTTCCCAGGTCCTTTATATTTTCAAGAATGAAAATATTACATAGGAAAGATCTCAGACTCAGAGGCAGAAAAATTAAAAATATACTGGGAAGTAGAAGAGAAACTCCCTAACTGGGGAAGAACTTACTATAGGACTAAGTTAAGAATGGCTTGTTTGTGGTGTTTTTATAGGAAAACTACCTCTTTGTGTAAATGGTCAAGTGACAAAGATGTTACAGAGAAGTCAAAGACTACATGTAGTGTGATCTAACTAGGTGGGCCTCGGGGTTATTCAGTCATGGGTCTTTGGGTTATCTATTGCTTCTTATTTTTGATGAGCCTAAAGTTTGTGTCAAATCTATGATATTTGGGAATTCTTGACTTCTCTTTCTCAGAAAGAGCTCAACAATTTGCAGGTGTATTTAAAAATGTGGAATTGAGAGTTCAAAAATGGGGCTGCTTGCAACTGCTGCCAAAGGAGGAACAGAGGCTTCCTCTTTCATTAGTGAAGGTATAGAGCCTATGTGTAATGGAATTATATATAGAATACAGAAAAATAAGGAAGGAAAAATAAAAAACAATGGTTCTCCCTCTACAATATTGATAGAAACCTCACGTTACCTTGTTACACAGATATGAACACTGTTATAAATGACATTATTTCATTAAAAATAGGGGCCATTGTGGGGAGGTAGACTGTGATTCTTGGTGGTGGAATATGTGCACTGGTGAAAGGATGGGTGTTCGAGCATTGTATAACTGAGACTTAAACCTGAAAGCTTTGAAACTTTCCACATGGTAATTCAATAAAAAAAATTTTAAAAAGAAAGAAAAGTAGGAACCATAGGGATAGTACAGTGAGAAGGGTCTTTTCCTTGCATGTGTCCAACCTGAATTTGATCACTGGGATCCCATATGGCCCCCTGAGCACTGCCAGAATGATTCCTGAGTGAAAAGCCAGGAGCAATGATTGATCATTGCTGGGCATGACCCAAAAGCCAAATAAGAGAGACTGGGGGAGAGAGAGGGAGGTGGGGGAGAGGGAGAGAGAGGGAGAGAGAAAGAGAGTGAGAATAATGCACTCAAGAGAGAAAGGAGCAAGGAGGAAGCTCCACTCCAAATCCCAGCATTAGTTATAAAAGCATGAAACTGCACATCTCAAGAGGGGGGAAGGGATGTGGGGGCATTGGATGACACAGGTGCTCAGGCACTACATGTGCCAGGCAGCAACACATGGACACAGATAGCACATGGACTCAGGCAACATAAGGACATGCTTCCCATGTTCAAACTGGCTTTTATAGGGTTTCTCCCAACCTGTCCCACATGGGGGCTTCCCACCTAGGAAATAGTCTGTTGCTGGGGTTGTTGCCAAGGGTAAAGGTGAGAGTAGTTAATGATCTTCTTTGATATTCCTTTCCCTACCTTTGTTCCGATTGGATCTTTTCTCCTGTTGGAGCTTCTCTAAGAGAAAGGTGTGATATTCCATGGATCTATTTTGGTGTCAGATAAAGGTGTTATCAGGCCTTAGTTCCTGTGTGAGCAAGGTTGGGTTTTCAGCAGCTTTAGAACAAGTCTGCTTTGTTACTTCCCTAGAACTAACTGCCACAGGGGGGCCCTATCCTATCTACTTGTGTGTCTGTTTCAAGAATACAATTGAGTTTATTTTAAGGAATCACTGTGAGTTACAGTTACAGAATTACAAACATCTGTGCTTACATTTCAGGTATACAATGATCAAGTACCCATCCATCCACCAGTGCCCATTCTCCACAACCAATCTTCCAGTATCCCTCCCCGCTACCCTCCTCAATCTCCTCCCTTTCCAACCTCTGAAGCAGGTGTATTCCCTTTTACTCTTTCTCCTTTTAGGTGTTGTGGTTTTCAATACAGGCATTAAGTGGCCATCATGTTTGGTCTATAGTCTATTTCAGCACACATCTCCCATCCCAAATGGGCTTTCTAAGCATCCTTTAATTGGTGGTCCCTTCTATCTGAGTTGCGTTTTTCGGTCAGCATGTAAGGCCAGCCTCCAGGTTATGGAGCAATGCTTCTGGTCCTTATCTCTACTACTTTGTGTGTTAGTCTCCCATTCTGTTACTTTATATTCCATAAAAGAATGCAAAACTTCTATGTCTGTTCCTCTTTTTCTGACTCATTTCACTTAACATGATACTCTTCATGTTGATCCACTTATATGCAAATTTCATGACTTCATCTTTTCTAACAACTGCATAGTATTCTCTTGTGTAGATGTACCAAAGTTCTTTAATCAATCATCTGTTCTTGGGCACTCGGATTTTTCCAGATTCTAGCTATTGTGAACAGTGCTGCAATGAACATACAAGTGCAGATGTCATTTCTACTCTACTTTTTTGCATCTCCGGGTTATTTTCCCAGAAGTGGTATTGGTGGGTCAAATGGTAACTCAAATTTTAATTTTTTGAGAAATCTTCGTACTGTTTTCCAAAAGAATTGAACCATTCAGCATTCCCACCAGTAGTAAAGGAGATTCCCCATCTCTCCACAGTCAAACTAACACCAGTTGCTTTTGTTCTTTTGTATGTTAGCCATTCTTTGTGATGGAGATGATATCACATTGTCTTTTTGATCTTTATCTCCCTGATGATTAGTGATTAAGAGCATTTTTTCATTTTCTTTTTGGCTATTTAGATTTCTTCTTTGAGAAAGTTTCTGTTCATTTCATTGCCCCATTTTCTGATAGTCTTGGATGTTTTCTTCTAGTAGATTTCAACCAGTGCCTAGTGTATCTCTGATGTTAACCCCTTATCAGAAGGGTGTTGGGTGAATATCCTTTCCTATTCTGTAGAGTGCCTTTGTATTCTGGTCACTGTTTCTTTTGAGGTATAGAAGCTTCTTAGTTTAAGATAGTCTCATTTGTTCATCTCTGTTTCCACTTGCTTGGTCAGTGGCATGGCATCTTTGAAGATACCTTTAGCTTCAATATCATGGAGGGCTTTGCTAACCTTTTCTTCAACGTACCTTATGGATTCTGGTATGATGTTGAGATCTTTGATCCATTTTAACCAGTCTTTTGAGCATGGTGTTCGGGAGAGGTCTGAGTCCATTTTTTTTGCATGTAACTGTCCAATTTTGACAGCACCATTTGTTAAAGAGGCTTTCCTTGCTCCACTTAACATTTCTTGCTCCCTTATCAAAGATAAGATAATCATATATTTGAGAGTGTGTGTAAAGATATTCAACCCTGTTCCTTTGGTCTGCAGCTTTGCCTTTGTTTCAGTACCATGCTGTTTTAATTATTACCGCTTTGTATAGAGTTTGAGGTTGGGGAAGGTGATGCCTCCCATCTTCTTTTTTCCAAGAATCATTTTAGCAATTCGTGTGGAGTTCTTGTTCTATTTAAATTTCAGGAGTGTTTGATCCATTTCTTTGGAGAATTTAATGGGTATCCTATATGGAGCTCATTGAATTTGTATAATGCTTTAGGGAGTATTGTCACTGCGACGATATTAATTCTTCCATTCCATGAGCAGGGGATATATTTACATTTTCTTGTGTCCTCTTTTATTTCGTGAAGTAGTGTTTTGCAATTTTCTTTTTTACAGGTCCTATTCCTCCTTAGATAAGCTGTTTCCGAGGTACTTGATTTTCTGAGTCATGATTTTGAATGGGATTGCTTTACTCATTTCACTTTCTTCTATCCCATTATTTGCTTATTAGAAATCCATGGACTTATGGGTAATGATTTTATAGCCTGCGACTTTACTACACAAATCTATTGTTTCTAAGAAATACTTGGTAGAGGCTTTAGGGTTCTCTATAATTTCATATAAAGCGCAAATAGTGAGAGATTGATTTCTTCCTTTCCTCTCTGGTGCTCTGAATACCTTT
Source organism: Sorex araneus (assembly GCF_027595985.1). Taxonomy (NCBI): domain Eukaryota; kingdom Metazoa; phylum Chordata; class Mammalia; order Eulipotyphla; family Soricidae; genus Sorex; species Sorex araneus. Next base: position 121,641,208 of record NC_073307.1, read on the forward strand.
TTCTTGCTTAACCACTATTACAAGTACTATATTGGATAAATGTGATGAGAGTGACATCCTTGTCTCGTACCTGATCTTAGAGGGAAGTCTCTTAGTTTTTCCCCATTAAGCATGATGCTTGACATAGGCTTCTGGTAGATGGCTTTGACTATATTGAGGAAAGTTACTTCAGTACCCACTTTGGTGAGAGTTTTTATCATAAATAGGTGCTGGATCTTGTCAAATGCTTTCTCTGCATCTATTGAAATGATCATATGGATTTTATCTTATCTTTTGCTAATATGAAGGATTATGTTGATTGATTTCCGAATGTCAAACCATCCTTGCATCCCCAGGATGAATCCCACTTGGTCGTGGTGTATGATCTTTTTGGTGAGTTGTTGGATTTTACTCGCTAATATTTTGTTGAGGATCTTTGCATCTGTGTTCATCAGAGATATTGGCCTGTAATTTTTTTTGCGATGTCTCTGTTTACTTTTGGTATTAGGAAGACATGTGCCTCATAGAAACTGGGAGAGTTTTTGTTTCTTCAATTTTCTGGAAAAACTTAAGAACTAACAATAGGTTCTCTTTAAATGTTGGAAGAATTTTCTATCTTGGAAGAAATCTATCTGTATCTGGGCTTTTATTTGGGGGAAGACTTTTGATTACAGTTTCAGTTTCCTTGATAGTAATAGGTCTATTCTGGCATTCCAAATCTTCTTGGTTCAGACTTGGGAGATTATAGGAATCCAGAAACTTATCCATTTCTTCTATATTTTCTTGTTTCATTGCATACAGACTGTCAAAGGAGTCTCTGATGATCTTTTGAATTTTGGGGGGTTTCTGTTGTGATATCCCCCTTTCCATTTCTGATTCGGTTTATTAGGGTTCTCTTTCTAGCTTTCTTTGTGAGCCTTACTATTGGTTTATCAATCTTGTTTATTTTCTCAAAGAACCAGCATTTAGTGCATTGATGTTTCGGATTGTTTTTATTTTTTTTATTTTATTTTATTTGGTTTCCATGTTGTTAATTTCTGCTCTAATTTTATTATTTCTTTCTTTCCGCCTGGTTTTTACTTTTTGTTGGTCCTTTTCTAAGATCTTGATCTGTGAATTCAAGTTATTCATGTAGGCTATTTCTTCTTTCATTAGATATGCTTGCAGAGCTATAAATTTTCCCCATAACACGGTTTTAGCTGCTTCCCACAAGTTCTGGTAGCTCATGTCTTCATTCTCATTTGTTTCCAGGTATCTTTTGATGTGTTCCTTGATATCCTCTCTGACCCACTCGATGTTCAGCATTGAGTTGTTTAATTTCCAGATATTTGATTTGGTTCTCTGTATCTGTGTGTGATTAACTCCTATCTTCTGTGCATCATGGTCTGAAAAGATATTTGATGGAGTTTCTATCTTCTTGATTCTATTGCAGTATGTTTTGTGTCCCAGAATGTGGTCTATTTTGGAAGATTTTCTGTGTGCACTGGAAAAGAATGTGTATTATTCTTACTTGGGGGTGGAGGTGTAGGGAAGGGATTTAAAGCCCTGTAGAGATCTATTAGTCCTCTCTCTTCTATTCCTTCCTTCAAACCAGAGTTTCCTTGCTGAGTTTTATTCTTGTTTATCTATCTAGAGGTCATAAAGTGGTGTTGAAGTCTCCAACTACTATTTTGTTGCTACCAATGTCCTCCTTAAAATCTGTTAGCAGTTGTTGTAAGTATTTAGATGGTACTTCATTAGGTGCGTATATGTTTAATATTGTGGTCTCTTCCTGCTGTGAATATCCCTTGATTATTAAAAAAATGGCCCTTGCTGTCCCATCTAATCTTTTTCAACCTGAAATCTGTTGTCGAATACTGGTACAGCCACCCCAGCTTTCTTGAGGAGAGTTGTTTGCTTGAAGGATTGTTTTTTGCCCTTTGATGTGGAGTCTGTGTTTGCCCTGACTGTTCAGATGTGTTTCTTGTAGGCTGCAAGAGAATGTTGGGTTTAGTTTTTTAATCTGTTGTGTCACTCTGTGTCTCTTAATTAGTATATTTAGACCATGAACATTGAGAGAGACTATTGTCATGGGGTTTTTGTGCCATCCTTCTCTAGAGGTTTGTAGGGGTTTTCTTGTCTTAGAGTGGTCCCTTTAGCCTTTCTTTTAAGTTTGGTTTTGAGTCTATAAAGTTCCTGAGCTGTTTTTTATTCATGAAATAGTGTATTGTTTCTTCGAGTTTCAGTGAGAGTTTAACTGGATAAATACTTGCTTGCAATATTGCCTTGCAGAATCCGTGACATTCATCATTCTGTTTATGAGATGTGTTAGAGTCTTTTTATTAGGGTCTTTTTTAGCTGGCACCCTTCAGGCTCCTTGGATCTGGATGAATGCATTCTCCAGCTCTGGAAACTTTTCAGCAATGATTTCTTTAACTCTCTTTTTCACTGCTTCCCTGTCCTTCTGGTACTCTGATGATACTTATGTTATTTCTCTTTTATTCATCCCCTAGGTCTCTGATTCACCCAAGAGCTATTTTTTGGTCTGTTCCCATTGTTTTTTGTTGCCTGTTAGCTTTCTGCAGCTCAGCTCCAAGCTCACTGATTCTGTCTTTGGCTGTAACCATTCTACTGTTGAGGGCACCCATTGAGTTTTTTATTTCATCTACTGAATGCTTTCTTAGTGACACTTCTATTTGTAGCTTTCTTATTTGTGCTCTCATTTCTTCCTGTTTTCTTGGCTTTCCATTCCACTCTTTCATTTACTGGATGCTTATTCCACCATTTATTTAAGTTCATTCAATATCTTCAATATTTCATCTCTGAATTCTTTATCAAAGATATCGTATTTGTGGGTAACCGCTCTTGAGGCCTCTGGACTCTTTTCTTCATCCTCTCTTCATGGGGGGATTTGTGCCATTTCTCCATTTTGTAGTGGCAGTATGGAGGTGGGACCTTCCAGTTCACTATCAGTATTCCCCTCTTGCTGCAAGAAAGGATTCTGGATGAGCCATTTTCCTCTTCTAGGATACAACCTTTCTCTTTCATGCTCTTTTGTGATTTATGTGAGGCCTCTAGTGAAGCATTCAAGGATGTGTTCTCTTATACTGGGCTTGTACAACTTATTGTGTTCAACGGTATTTTGGTAAAATTAGAATAGGCTAGTAGACTAGTTGGCTTATTGTCTTTGAAAAGCCAGGATGTTCTCCACAGAATTCGGTAATGGAGATTGAGATGTGATTCCAGAGTACTGGGAAAGGGGAAAATAACTTCGGGTACCACAAGAGTCCTGCCATGGAGACCACAACCCTGCTGCACTGTAGGTCCTGAGAGATGCTGGGTTGATTTCAGGTCCTGTGGCGAGCTGGAGCGCAGGTGCAGGAGTGGGGCTTTGGCCGTGGGTTCACAAACCGGAGAGAGCAAATAAGCAGGCAATAGAGGAGCGGTACTGGGGGCTGAATCAAGAATACAAATGATTAATCTCATAATATGCTTTTTTATATTCCACAGTTGAATACAGTCATTCTGTCTCTCAACGTTTGATTCATTTCACTCAGCATGATACTCTCCATGCCTATCCATTTACAAGAAATCATAAATAATCCTGCAACTGTGTATCTGATGGAGATTCAATTTTTTTAAAAAAGAAATACAAATTATTTCAGGAGACAGCGAACTCCATCAAACAAAGTACACAGGATTCCTAGATTAGTACACTGTGAGCCTGGCAGTCAGATAAAGCCTGATCTGCTCTTTGTTCTGAGATCTAGTCATTAGTCTGACCTGCAGTGCCAGAGAAGACCCATCAAGAAGTAAAAACTAAAACAACTGAACACCCAGTACTGATAGCATCGAGGGGCTCACAGAGCAGCCCGTTGTTGGGTAGATGAATGTACAACTCTCAGGGCTGATAGATTGGGTGTTCAGTCAGGTGATTTAGGTTAGTGTGATTTTTTAAAAATTTTTTATTGAATCACCATGTGAAAAGTTACAAATCTTTCAGGCTTAAGTCTCAGTCATACACTCAGTCATACATCCCTTTACCAGTGCACATGTTCCACCACCAAGAACCCCAGTGTACCTCCCACCCCATCCCCACCCCCTGCCTGTGTGGCTGATGATTTTCACTTTACTTTCTCTTTACTTTGATTACATTCAATATTTCTCCAGAAATCTCACTATTGTTATTTGGAATTTTCCCCCAACAATCAGACCTACCCAAAAGGCATCATTTGATAATTTGTTTTCCATTGCTGAGAATAAGAGCATATGAGGTGACAGTTTTGGATTCTAGTATTTTAGTAATTAAGTCCAGAAAAAATTCTGCTGGAAATCGCATCATTGCAAACTTGTACCTCTGTTCAGGGGCCTCATAAGATGGCGGTTGCCACACCACCAGGGAAAGGAAAGGCTGAGAGAGAAAAACTTTTCCCCTCCCGGGGCCACATGAGGCCGGAGCTTAGTTCACATTCTAGAGGCATTTCTGCAAGAAGCCGCTGGGTTCCGAAAGTAGTTAGTTGGCCTCCGGGATCATGGGTGTTCAGGAACGGAGGGGCCGCTCGTGTGAGGCCACTCGGGATCACATCTGGATGGAGAGCGGCACTGGTAATGCCCCCCATCCCAAGATCTGCGGGTCCTGTCATTGCAAGCTTGTACCTCTCTTTAGTGAGCCTCATAAGATGGTGGTCACCACACCACCATTGGGGAAAGAAAAGGCAGAGAGACAAAAACCTTTTCCCTCCAGGGAGCATGGGGCCGTAGCTTAGTTCACAGTCTAGAGGCATTTTTGCAAGGTTAGTGTGACTTCACAGAGCAGAATGCAGGGGCAGGGCTGCTGCTGCTGCTGTGCATGTGGTGGCCTTGAGCTGTTCCCCCACTCCCCCAGCCCTCCCCAATAGAAAGAGAGAGAGACAGGAAAATGGGGGACCACTACTTGATAGTAAAATGGCCCATTTAATGTACAGCTGTTTGCATACTTATAGAACATCTTAGGGGGGTTGAGATAAGGACATAGGTGTGATCAATCACTTACATAGAAAACATTTGGTGGAGGAAATTGTCTTGGGAGATTAACTCAAGGGAACACTGTCTCCCAGGAACATCAACATTGCTTTTATCTTTTCCTCTAGTTGTGTAAGTTGTCAATACTTGCAGTTGCTTGGATAAACACAGTAAGAGGCAAATATCCCAATACTTAGTTCTCTGGGCTGAGAGAAGCAAGGCTTTTCCCATAAATCCCACACTAAGTCTTCACACCAGTTCTGCTTGTCCTGCCCCATGGGAGTCCTGTCTCTTAAGTCATAACCACTTGCATCAAGATCAGGCATTTATGAAGTTGTGTGGCCACAATAGGGGCCGAGAGGTTTTCGATTTCTGTATTTTAGTATTTTAGTAACTAAGTCCAGAGAAAATTCTGCCAGAAGTTGCATCTCTTCATTCTCAGCAATAAAAAACAAATTATCAAATGCTTCCTTTCCATCAGGTCCGACTTGTGGGGGGGGAACTCCAAGCAATAATTGTTTTTTGTTGAAATATTGAATGTAATCAAAGTAAAGTGAAAATAAAGTGAAATTTATCAGCTACACAGATGGGGTGGGGGCTAAGAGAGTGGGGGGGGTGGGAAGGGAGGTTTACTGTGGTTCTTGGTGGTAGAATATGTGCACAGGTGAAGAGTTGGTTGTTCAAGCATTGTGTAACTGAGACTTAAGCTTGAAAGCTTTGTAACTTCCCACATGGTGATTCAATTAAAAAAATTTAATTAATTATTCAAAAAAAAGATCAGGGATTTATGTTTTTTAGATTGTCCCATTTCTACGCCAGGGTACCTTTGCCACTCCCTTCTGGGGTGTTAGGGACTACAGAAACTAAGGCCTAAGTCAAGTAATTATGACCAAGAATAGATAAAATAAAGTAATTATGCCCTGGAATAGTTAAAGTTCATTCAATCAACTCCCAAATATTAGGAGCATAGCATTAATGGTCTTTCTGTGTTTAACCAAAGAACATTTCTCTAGAGTAAAATATAAAAAAGCTATAGGAGAAATGGAAAAGCAGGTACAAATACAAATCACTTTAAATACAAAGCAGTACAAATACAAAGTTCAGGATTACCAGAAAGCTTTGACTTATCAATAATCAAGACTAACTTGGGGAACTGTTACAATGAGAGATAAAACACAAAGGAAAGGTTAAAGATAGACCCTAATTAAATTAGGAATATTAGCAATAGATGTTAAGTTTCTCTGGGAGGAAGAAAGGGGGCAACTCACTGATGAAACCTGAAACATTTAGAGTTAATATTCAACCCAGTGTCTGGGCATGTAGGTAAAGACGAAATGGAAAGAGCTGATGAGCCTCTCCTGAGGTATGTGGAAGGAGAGGGAGATGGGGTCAGAATACCTGATGCTGTAGTTTCCTGCATTCAAGCGTTGGTTCCCTTAATTCTGAAGCTGTGACTTTCTGTACTGTGGCGTGGATCCACTATCAGAGTGAAATTTTAATGACAATTTCAAGGAAATAGTATAATAATTATCGTGGGAGTGTTTCTTTGTTTATTAAATGAAAAGCTAAAGATTCTATGTAGGAAAAGTAATATTTAGAAAAGAACTGCCATGACAGGCTGTATGACCTTTGGGCAGCCTAGGCCTGTTCCAAGAACAAGGAACTAGGTCATTTCTGATAAACAAGTGTGGAGGGTTACAAAACTGTTAAAGCAGAAAAACCAGATGTCTCAAAGATTTGTTCCTTAGAATGAGGTTAATTCTCTGGAATGTAAATGCCAGGAGGTGGGCTGGATAATGTGGGCCGAAAAACAGATAAACTTAGATCTTGAGGGAAATCCCCCCACCCTACGAAGCTGCTCCACCCTTTCAGCCCAAGGTGACAGGACCTCCAGAGCCTCCCCACTCCCCGGCCTCACCATCAGCATTCCCTACCCCTAATATTGGGAGGTTGCTGGGACTTAGACCACCATGGCATGGAAAGAGACCCCTGAGAAGGAGCCCTCTCTACCACGGAGGGGCTCCAAACCTCCCAGTTCAGGCATTGGTGGCACGGGGCCCAATGAGGAGCATATGTTCCACTATTGGCCCTTCTAGATAGTAAAACTATAAAACTGGAAGGCTCAAAATTCTCCCTTCTAGAGGATACCAGGTGCCTAACTGACTTGATCAGGTCCATCCTGCACACCATAGCCCCACCTGCGACAACTGTCCGCGGCTCCTTAACACTTTATTCACCACTGAAAAACGGGAGCAGATTCTCTCCGAGGCTGGGAAGAATGTTCCTGGGGACGACGGGCAACCAACAACTTTACCAGAAACTTGATTGATCAGCGGTTTCCTCTGGAATGGAGAACTGGGACTTTGAGGCTATGGGAGGTAGGGAGTATCTCCGAGTTTACCACCAGACTCTTGCATCAGGTCTTTGTGGGGCGACATGCACCCCATAAATTTAGCCAAGGTAAACACTGGAGTACAAGGAAATAGTGAAAGCCAGGCTGTGTATCTCAAGTGCCTCTATGATGCTTATAGACAATATACACCCTTGGGTCTCCGGACAGAAGAAAATCAGCCCGCCATTGTCATATCCTCTATTAACCAGACAGCCTCAGATATCAGAAAGAAGTTGTATAAACAGGAAGGGCTGGGAAAATTGTCTGTCCTGCAACTGGTGAAAGTGGCAGAGAGGGTTGTTAATACCCGTGAGACTCCAGAGGAAAGGGAAGACTAGCTTAGGAAGGAAGAAAGGAAAGTGCAGGAGAGGATCAAGAAAGAAGACAGAGAGCACAAAAGGCAGGAGAATAGGTGGCAGCAGAAGGAAATGGTTCAGGTTTCACTAGTGGGAGTCCATTGGGGCTGGTCACAGTCCTAGGGTAGTCAACTCTAGGCGACCCCAGGGACCAGGGTCTCACCCCCAGCTGAAGAGGGAGGAACGCACCTATTGTAAGGAACTCGAGCATTGAAAATGGAATGCCCAAAATGTCAGGGTCAGTGAGGGCAGGAAGACAGACCCAGATACAAGACTTGGGTTCTGCTAGCTGAAGGGGTTAGTAACTAGGGGGAATGGGGCTCACACGCTCTCCCCGAGTCTTGGGTAACTATAGATGTGGAGCAGAAGCCAGTGGGATGATGCTAGACACGGGATCCAACACTGTCTTAACCAAACACTCCGAGCCAATGTCTTGAAGGATCAGTTTGGTCAAAGGGGTGATCGGTCCAAGATATATCAATGGACCTGTAAGCATCAGGTAGACCTGGGCCAGCATTGGGTGACTCATTCCTTCCTGTTGATTCCCAAGTGTTTGGCCCCTCTTTTGTGACAAAATCCATTGACCAAAGTGAGGGCTCATATACACTTCAAGCCAAATGGCATTCATGTGACAGATAGTCAAGGACAGTCCCTCTGTGTATTAACCCTATCCCTGGCAGATGAACATCACCTGTTTTCTGAATGAGGGCTCATCCACTTATCTGAGGAGATAAGTGGAGTCCTGAGGTGACATACTGGATTCAGACATACCCTGAAGCTTGGGCAGACAGAGCTGGGATCCGGCTGGCCAGTCACCAAGTCCCAGTAGTAGTGGAACTTAAAGTCAGCCTAGCCTGTTTGGGTCACCAGTACCCCTCACATCCACTGGCTTCTGAAAGAAGGGATACTTAGACCCTGTCACTCTGCTTGGAACACCCTGCTTCTCCTCATCAGGAAGCCTGTGGGGAAGGATTACAGGTCAGTACAGGATATAAAGGAGGTGAATAAGAGAGTAGAGGACATCCATCCTACAGTCCCCAATCCTTACATCCTGTTAATCCATTTGCTGCCCTCCAAGTTTGGTATACAACCCTAGACTTGATATGCATTCTTTAGTATAGCTCTGGCACCCAGTAGCCAAGACATCTTCTTTGAGTGGCACGACAAAAACACAGGAACTCCAGGGGAAGCTGACTTGGACTAGACTCCCTCGAGGCTTTAAAATCTCCAGTCCCCTGTTCAATGTGGCCTTACACCAGGAATTTCACTCGTTTTGTAAGAATCATAGTAGTGCTACATTACTGCAGTATGTAGATGACTTACTTTTGGCAGCCCCCTCTGTGAACTTGTGTCTGCAAGCCACTGGAGACCTCCTCCAGGAATTAGGGAGGCTAGGCTATTAGGCCAGGGCAAAGAAGGCCCAAATCTGCAAGTAGGCTGTTACCTATCTGGGCTGTGAGCTGAAAGAAGGAACCTGGTGGTTAGCAAAAGCCACGAAAGAGACTGTTCTCAGGCTCCCAGTCCCTACCTCAGCTACGGAAGTCCGTGAGTTCCTGAGGACAGCCATATACTGCTGACTGTGGATATAGGATATGCTGAGACAGTGAAGCCTCTGTATGAGGCCACCAGAGACAGGAATCCCTGGGTCTGGGGCCTGACCAACAGAGAGCCTTTAAAGAGCTCAAGACCACTCTCCTAAGGGCCCCAGCCCTAGCACTTCCCAACCCCTTCAGCCTCCCCATAGATGAGAAGGGAATAGCTAAGAAGGTGCTGATGCAGCACCTGGGGCCCTGGAAGTGTCCAGTTGCCTGTCTGTCTAAAAGAGTAGACCTTTTGCAGCAGGCTGGCCACCTTGCCTGTGGATCATAGCGGCAGTTGCTCTTATCATAAGGAACACACTTTTGGGCTACACCTAAAAGTGGTGACACTCCATGCAATAGAGAATGTCCTAAGACAACCACAGGGCAGGTGGATGACCAATGCCAGGATGACTCACTACCAGGAACTCTTGTTGGATACACCCCACATCACCTTCACCAAGACAACAACCTGAATCTGGCCACTCTGCTACCAACACCAGCAGAGATGTTTGTGTGTGGCACTAGGTGAAGAGAATTGCTTCTGTGCTGATCACTCCTGAGTAATTACAGATTCTACGGCCAAGGTCTGGGAAAGACTAGCCAAGAGAAAAAGGGAGAGGGAAGCAAATGAGGTTTAACAGGTCTCCTTGGCTGACCACCTTGATTTTCACGTTACTTGGGCCCCTTCTAATTCTCCATCTCATTTTAACACTTAGACCTTGCATCCTTAATAAATTGGTAGCATTTAGAAAGGACAGAATAAACACAGTATAGTTGATGGTCCTCAGGCAGGACTACCAGCAGCTCCCAAACCTGGGAGGCCTATAACTGAGTGGTCAGAATGAGGAAGATTCTCATTATGAACAACAAAAAAGGGAGATGTTAGGGCCAGCTCAGCCGAAGAATTCCCACGACGGGGTGTGTGAATTCCTTTGGGTGGCCTAGGCCTCTTCCAGGAACAAGGAACTAGCTTTTTTCTGGTAAGCAAGGATAGAGGGTTACAAAACTGTTCAAATAGAAAAGCCAGATGGTTGTCAAAGATTAGGTCTTCAGAATGAAGTTAGGTATCCGGAATGTAACTGCCAGGAGGTGGGCTGGATGATACGGGCCTAAAAGTATGTACTCTATAGATAGTAGAAAATTGCTGAGTGATGCTCACTTCCTAAAATGAAAGTTGCTGAGCAATGCACACTTGCTAAAATGAAAGTATAAGAAGTTGCTGAATCCAGTGCTGGGGGTCCTTGTTGAAACCCGCTGCACTGGCAGATACTTGACCCCAGCTAGCTGGAATAATAAACCTCACTGTGTGATTTGCAGGATGGGACAGGACAGGCTCTGTTCTCTGTCCTTGAGAGGTGGTCGACTCCGGACCCTAACAAAACAAGACATAAAATAGCGTGCCAATTCTGTATTTATTTTGAAAAATTTTAATTTTGAGTTGTACTGTAAATAATGGTTTCTCACGGACATTGATATGACACCACACCCATCACCAGTGTACCTGTTTCTCCTCCTCCCTTCACCTGCCCTCCAGTGCATTGTCTGAATCAGTTCCCCAGTATCTTGCTCTCAGATTTTTGTTGCTCCCTCACTGTGTATCTTTGAAAAACAAATAGATAGATTCAGAATTGCCACAGGGCCTGTCATTTTACTTCCAGATTTATATTCCAGGACTGTGCTAAACTTGAACATCAATGTTACAGAAGAATTATTTTTAATATTCCCAATTGAATATGGACAACAAATAGAAGATTCATGTATCATTTATTAAATGTAATGTATCAATACAGGAGGCATTATTTAATATTCAAAATAAATAATATTTAAAATAAAAAGCAACTACAATCAATGAGGTAAAAGAGGGCAGGCTGGAGAGGTGGCAGGGACTCTGGTGACAATGGTCTTGATACTGGTGTTTCAACATTGTATGCCTGAAATAATTCTCTTATGAACAGCTTTGTAAATCATGGTGTCTTAATAAAATCTTTTTGATTAAAAAAATCGGTGAGATACAGAATATTCTTTCACATGGGTGAATCTGAATACCTCAAGATAAATGAAAGAAGTCAGTTATGAAAGACAGGATTCTGTTTAATTTGAAAGTGTAAAGTAGGAAAATACATTGAGATAGGGAGTTGAAGTATAGGAAGTCAGGCAAACAGAGCGGAGCTGGGAGATTGTTGGGAGATAAATGATCACAATAGCTATTTAGTTTCTTTTGAGACTAATGAAAACATAATACAAACAATTGTATTACTAGAGCCCACAATGGATAAATTATATAATATGTGAATTATATTTTAATAAAAGTGTTTTGAATTTAAAAAAAGAAGAAACAAAGACACATAATGCTCTTTAACTTCAAGCTATTTTACAAAGGGTTGTAATAAAAAATGGTTTTGGAGCAAATACACACACTCAGACCAATAGAATAAAATAAAACCTAATATATATACATATATATAGAGACACACACACAAGCAGAAGCACCTGATATTTTGACATTTTATTTTATTTTATTATATATTAAGATAGCATGATTTACATAGTTATTATTAGCTGACTTTTAGAAGTACAAAGTCTCAACACCAATCCCTCCAGTGGTGTTGACTTTCCTGCTCTGATGTCCAGGTTTTTCTCCCAAACCCCAGACATACTCCTGGACAGACACATTTCTAAATTTGATTGTTTTAGTTTAGATTTTTACCTTAAAATATAGCATATATATTTATATATATCATATATATATACCCCATAAGTTAATAAGTTCTGATAAGATAGTCTCTTGCTCCCTTGCCTGGCTGTCTTCACCAAGGCCCCTCAGAGGGGGTGGGTTTCAGTTTCCCTCCTCGCCCTGAACAGAGCTTCATGTGGCTGAAGACCTCTGGAGCCTTGCTCAAGGCCCCTCTCCACACGTTCGGTCAAGCCTCACACATGAAGAAACCAGCAGAGGAACCCAGGTGTGTGGGACCTGAGGTCAAGACCTCCAAGCCTGCTTTGATTGGAACTGGGCCTCTTCCGCCCAGATTTCCCATTTTCCAGTAGCTAGGCAGTCACACCCAGGGGCTGCCCCTGGCGCTGTGTAATCCCACCAATGGCCAACATCCAGAGACTATAAAACCAAGCTCCCAGAAGCTTTGTGGCCACATGAAAACTTAAAGCCTAGTTCTCCCTCTGGGAGAGCCTGGCAAGCTTTCGAGTGTTTTCTGTCCCCATGGGAGAATCTCGCAAACTCCCCATGGTGTATTCATATGCCAAAACCAGTAATAATGATGGATCTCATTCCCCTAACCCTGAAAAAGCCTCCAGTGTGGCACCATTGGAAAGGACAAGTAAAGGGAGGCTTCTAAAATCTCAGGGCTAGGATGAATAGAGACGTTACTGAGACTGCTCAAGAAATTCAACGGGAAGATCAACGGGATGATGATGATGATGATGATGATGATGATGATGATGATGATGTACCCCATCTCTGAAATTTTTGAATTATTGGGTTCAAAGGTAACACTGTTTTCACTCCTCTGAGAAACCTTCAGACTAGGCTGAACAGACAAGATTTCTACCAGAAGTGAATGAGATCTTCTTTTCCACTACATAGTGCCAACATAAATTGTTCCCAATTTTTTAGAATATGTGTGCCATTTGTACTGGTGTCAGATGATATCTCATTGTCTTCTTTTAAAAATTTTTCTAATAATAAATTATGATTATTTTTTTCATATGTCTTCTTTTCATGAACCTTTCAGTTATTTTCATCAGAGAAGTGTCTGTTAATTTCCTTTCTTCATTTTTGGATGGATAGGGCTTGTGGATATGTTTTATTACTAATCTCTAATTAAAAATTGAATCACTTCCTCATGTCCTCTTTTATTTCATGGAGTAGCATTTTATAGTTTTCTTTGTAGAGGTCCTTTACTTCTTTAGTTAAGCTGATTCCAAGGTACTTGATTTTCTGGGACACGATTGTGAATGGGATTACTTTTTTAATGGACCTTTCCTCTGTTTCATTGTTTTCAAATAGGAAGGTCATGGATTTTTGGGTATTGATTTTATAGCCTGCAACTTTACTATACAAGTCTATTGTTTCTGGGTTTTTTTTTCTTTTTGGGTCACACCTGGCGGTGATGCACAGGGGTTACTCCTGGCTCTGCACTCAGGAATTACCCCTGGCTGTGCTCAGGGGACCATATGGGATGCTGGGATTTGAACCCGGGTCGGCCGCGTGCAAGGCAAACGCCCTACCCGCTGTGCTATCTCTCCAGCCCCACAAGTCTATTGTTTCTAAGAGTTTCTTGGTAGAGGTTTTAGGCTTCTCTAGATATAGTATAATGTTGTCTGCAAATAGTGAGAGTTTGATTTCTTCTTTTCCTACCTGGATGCCCTTAATATCAACCCTTTATCAGATGGGTATTGGGTTAATATCCTTTCCCATTCTGTAGATTGTCTTTGTATTCTGGTCACTGTATCTTTTGCAGTGCAGAAGCTTCTTATTAATATAGTCCCATTTATTTATCTCTGTTTCTACTTGCTTGGCCAGTGGCATGTCATCTTTGAGGGCGGCCTTCACTTCCATTTTCCTCAGGAATGTCCAGCAAAGCCCTCTGCAGAATTATTTTGAGTCTCCTTCTTTGCTGTTTTTTCTGCTTTCTAAAAGAGCCAACAAAGAAGTAAATGATGGGATTGGCACAGCTATTAACACAGGAGAGTACCTCTGTCGCTAGATGAAATGTGAGGCTGTCTATACTATTCAGCATTCTTTTCTTTGTTTTGCTTTTTGGGTCACACCCAGCAATGCACAGGGGTCACTCCTGGCTAATACACTCAGGAATCACCCCTGGTGGTGCTCAGGGGACCATATGGGATGCTGGGATTTGAACCCGGGTCGGACACATGCAAGGCAAACGCCCTACCCACTGTGCTATCACTCCAGCCCCTGTTCAGCATTCTTTTTTTTTAATTCTTTTATTGATTCACCATGTGGAAAGTTACAAAGCTTTCAGGTTTAAGTCTCAGTTTTACAATGCTCAAACACCCATCCCTTCACCAGTGCACATATTCCACCACCAAGAATCACGATATACCTCCTCCCTTCCCCCACCTCCCCTGCCTCCCACCCCACAACAGCATTCTTATTGAGGGTATGAGGAAGCAGCAGATGAGAAAGTAGGCCACAGATGAGAAAGACCAGCACTATGAGCCCGATGGTCACATACAGCCTGGTCGGCTTCCTCTTCTGGGAGCCACACAGCAATCTGGTCAGCAGCGCCAGGCTGGAGACTAATAGAAGCACAGAGCAGAAAACCAGCCATGTGGCAATGCTTAGATCAGTTAGCTCACACAAATATTCATCATACCTTCCACTCAGGTAGCCACAGAATGTCATTCTCAGGATGCTTAGGGGCAGGCACAGGGCCCAAAGCAGGGCACACACAGCAGCAGATAAGTATTTTGGGCGGTGGCTATAGTACCAGATGGGCTTTAGGACAGACAGGAAGCGCTCAGTACTAATGGCAGTGATAATGCTCAGGCTTGTAATATAAGGAAAGATAAATTATGCACAAAAATCGAAGAGTGTATCCATAAAAATCTGTAATCCTGTAAGATTGATCTAATGGACAATGCCATCCAGATGAAGAGAAAGACAAAACCAGCTATTGCCAAGTTGAGGATGTAGATGGAGAAAGCATTCCTCTGAATATGGAAGCCCAGGAGCCAGAGCACAACTGCATTTCCTGCCAGCCCCACCAGCGTAACGATACATTCCAGAATCCTTGTGATGATGTAAGCCTTCTTGATTGTTTGTAGAAAGTTCACCCAGTCACTTTCATCCTGTGTTGTGCTTACTGTCACCCAGGTTGTCACAGTTGTATTCAGCCTCAGATATTCTCCAGTGGTGTTCCTGGGAACATAAAACATAGAGAAGAGTTTTTATTATCATCACTGATTCTCATGGATGTATTGCTGCCCGTGATACATCCCATGAAGTGACATACATATTATAGAAGAGAGAAACTGAAATTGGGAGAGATTAAAATAGTTTAAGGAGTCCACACAACTTTGGAGTTTTCTACTTGTATTCAATCTGATCTGATTAAATCTTGGAATTTCTTCCTGAATTACGACTCTTCGCAAACAGGAAATATTTCAGGTTCCTGATTTTTCCACTTCCTAGGCCATGCCACATTGCACAGTGTCAGGAGGAGACAATTCAGGGCAGGCTGTGAGAGACAGCAGCAGGACTCTTGAGCCCAGCAGATCTCTGTTCTGACCTGAGGATCCTCTTCCCCAGACAAATGAAGGAATAAGACCCTGTTATGTCTAGTCTTTCAGGCCCCTCATGTCAGCCCTCTGAAAACAACAAACTCTCTTTTCATGGGCTTTAGTATGTTCCAAATACCAATCATTTGTGATGGACATACTGGATATTTAGGAGAAGTTATTCAACAAATGTGTAAAGAACTAGTGAGGGGGAAGTTTCAAAGCAAGGTAAAGTTGGATCAAATGTAAATTATACATCAAATGGAATAGTCACCATATTAAAGTATACATAATATAATGAAAATGATTATATTTTATTCTACTGTGGAAATCTCTTATTTCTTTGAGAGTATATTTTACACTTTCGTAATAATTATTTCTGGCCTCCATGGACTCCAAAACCTAGGAGATTATAGTTGGTTCATGGAAAGTTTATCATGAGAATTAAAATTTTTTTACCAATTATTTTAGTATGGATAAGGTCAGTTTGGCAAAGGAGAAGTCTGGTTGAATCAGTGGCATCATTATTTACTGAATTCTCTTCTATATGAAGGTATATAGAGAGTGGTGTTTTGAGTTTTGAAAAGGCATTTTTATAAAGGAATCCTACAGAAGGAAGTGAGATATTGGAAAGGTGCTTTTACCCTGATTTTTGGGGATTAGACTGCAGATACTCATGTGAACTCCAACTTGGGAATAGATGGCAAGGCTATTTGAACAAGAGCTACTGATTTAAAGCTACTTAAGATAAAATCTCTCTGGGCTTCTTTAGAAAAAATTCATCTAAGAGTTACAGCAGTGGTGACAGTAAGAAGGTCACTGCAAGGCTGCGTAGAGGGTCTCTTTGGTGATGGGGTAATGTTTGGTGACTGAAACATTACAGAGGATGTGGCAAGTAAGAAACACTCCTGGATGTAGGAATTTCACCCTTCTACTCAATACTGGAGCATTTAAAACAAAAACTAATCAAAGGGAATAGAGTATTAATTTATTGCCATAATTTTCAGTTAGAGAAAAGGAAACAGAAGTACCAAGTGTTTGATCTATAGGTCCCATGTTTCATGAAAATAACTGCTATGGTGTTCCTTGAATAGATTGTGTCCAAATGTTTTCCCTTAACAAACCTGCAGATATACTTACATGATAGAATGGAATATATCTGAGGATAAGGCAAAGAAGGAAGCCAGACATTTTCATCAAAATCCCAGGAAGAATATCACAGTCTGGTGTTTTGCTATTGTTAGGTAAAACAGAAGTGAAAAAGAAAAAAGCTGTGAACAGAAGCAGATAATTCATGCGGTGGGGCACTGAGTATAGAGAAGTAAACTAGGAGAAAACTGGGTGTTACTAGAAATCTCTTGAGCAAAAATAATCAAAACATGAGCCCTTTTCTGCTAAGAACAGATAACCATTTCCCCACAAAGGGGAAGATTCACATAGCATGAGGCCTCTCAGTTCAAAGAGTTTTCTTTCCTCCAGCATTGAAAGGACTGAATTAACAATCAAGTATCTCTTGGTTCTGCCATTCATGGTGGCCTGTGAGGAGATGGAAAAAAACCAAATAACATTGTTCTCCATTAAGGCACCTGTGCTTTTTATTCATTATACTGAAGAGTAGAAGAAGTCACAATTAGTGGTTGTCTTTTCCAAATGTAATTAAAAGTATATAATCTTCTGTTCTTATCATCAAACCCCATTTGGTATAGATATATCCTATACTTACTCTTCATCCAGGGAGAGAAATCTCTGTGCCTCATGGGTGGACACTCATTACTTATGACCCTGGTGAAATCTGGAAAATGGAGGCACTTGTAGGAGAGTGAGTTGACAACCTCTCCCCGTGTGGTTGTGAGTTGACAGAAACTGTGATGGTCTACCTGAGACATAGCTTATCTCTGGTGTGCTTTCCTACACTCCTAGCTATACCCAACAACTACACAGAGAAGTACAGCCATAACTCTTTCTGACTTTTGGCTAACTTATGTTTCTTTTATCTTTCAAGTATAGTGAAATCATGGCTCTTTGCTATTAATTTTATTTATGTTCTGTCTACTATTTCATGCAAATTTACCTAGACCTCCCCTTTTGTTAAAATTTTCCTTGACTAAATTCTTCTTGTTATTCTATTTTAGGTTATGTGTATGTGCATGCATGTGTGTATATGTGTGTCTCTCTGTGTGTGTATAAGAAAAAGAACTTTTTCAAGGTAAAACAGAGGACAAGATTATTCACCACAATTTTGGCAAGGGATACATACATTTAGATTTCTCTGCTAATAAATCAGAAAAACAACATACTCTTCCCATGATAGCAAATTTGAATTGGGTGAAGGATAGAATGAGAAGAGGTTACAGTTAAAGCAAACACTCTTGGTTTTCCTTTTAGATATTCAGTGAAGTCTACCAACCATCAAAAGCACAAATGTGACTTGGGAATAAAATTGATTAAACATACCTTTCCTCCATTCTTCCTTAGAAGTAACAAGTTGACTTGTGTCGAAATGAAGAATGTTCAGAGATTTAGGATGGTTCAAAATGCTTCTCTGCCCAAAAGCTGAGCCTGTGGAGGAATGGAACTGGGTGCAGGAGGGAAGATTATCAAGTTTCCAAACAGGTCTTGTGATTTCCTCCCAGTAAGATAACTGTAAATGCCATATAGTCTTGACCATTCAGGATCCATCTCTCAACAGTTGATCTGATTTATTCCCTATCTCTCAAACTAGGCATCCTCACGCTATTTGGTGTACTTCCTTGTATGACAATTGTCAGTGTCAGCTATATGCCTGGACACTAGTACCAAGCAATGAGAATAGACATTTATTTATCTAAGTGACATTGTGTAAATGCCCTACCTGATGAGAGAGGGCATTTACCTTGCAAGCACCCTGCCAAGGTTGATCCCTGGCATCCAACATGGTTCCCCAAGTATAGCCAGGAGTAATTCCTGGGTGCAGAGCCAGGAATAACCCCTGAGCATTGCCGGGTGTGGCCCACAAACAGATCAAAAATCTCTATTGCACCAGAGTGATAGTACAGTGCATGTGGTTCTTGCTTTGCAAGCAGCCAACCCAGACTCAATGTCAGCCTGCCAGGAATGAACCTTGGGTGTTGAACCAGGAGTAAACTCTGAGCACAGCTGAGTGTAACCCCAAAACAAAAGCAAGCAAATGAAAAACCACAACCAAAAGATAAAATAAAACTCTTTGTATTCTATCTACAACATTTTTGGGTTTTATTGCAATGACTCAAGCAGTTTATACATTTTTACAATAGACAAGACTTTATGGTATGAAAAAAATTAGAATTAGACTTGAAAATAAATTGAAATGTCAAGAATGTGCTAATACTAAAAATGAAAAAAAAAGTGTATTGTATGAAAAGAATCCAACTATGGACGTCAGAAATGGTAAAAAAAATTATAATTTGCAACTTAAAACTTTACAGAATTAGATTTTTCTCATTGAAACATAAATCTACAAATTGCTTTCCATATTGTGGGACAACCAATTATCACATTTCCCCTTACTTTGTTTAAACACCATGATTTGAAAAGTTGTTTAATATGATTTGTTACAGGCATTCAACATTCCATCATCAGTCCCACCACCACTGTGACCTTCCTCCACAATTTGTCTCCGAGTTTTCAACCATCTCTGAAAAGCCTACCTATTACACTTTTTTTATGGAAGCAAAATTGAAAGTATCATTAAAATAGGGAATTTTTAAATACATAAAAGCTTATATAAAATATACCTTTTTTCTTCTAGATCAATATATAGAAATTTGTCTTAAACAGATATTTGTACATGTTCCAAAGACATGGGAGCAAAATGAATAAATTTACAATTATTTGTATCTAACTGTCACTGTCACTGTCATCTCGTTATTCATTGATTTTTCTCGAGCGGGCACCAGTAACGACTCCATTGTGAGACTTGTTGTTACTGTTTTTGGCATATCAAATATGCCATGGGTAGCATACCTTTCTTTTAACTGTTAGGTAATTTCATTTCAAGCCATTTACTCATGATAAGTCAAACCATATTTCCTGAAGAAATGACTGAAAAATAATGTTCACAGCTTATTTATCAGCAGTCACTGGTCCCGTGTACCAGAGGTACTTCTCATTGGGCCCTGGAAGTTGTTGGCCACCAGGGATTGTAGGGGACAGTCCGAAGGACAAAATGTGCCCCCGTCTGAGGCACCCCAGTGAAATCGGCCTGGCTTAAAATCTAGAGGCATCTCTGCAGCAAGCTTCTTGGTTTGGAGATTCTTTTGTGTCTCTGGATCATGACCCTTGTTTCCATCTTTTCCAAAGAAATAAACTATTGGCATATGCCCTGCAGGGCACACCCACTCGTCTGCATTGTACAGTGCCACTGGCCATAATGAAGGCTTTTAATCTCTTTCAAAATTTATGAGTCTCTGAAATAAGGCCAATAAAGGAGCTTTAAAGTTGATCCAGAGGTGTTTTGTGGGTGTGGCTCCCACATACCTAACTTTTGGTCATTTAATTTCTCGGTAAACTTGGCCCCAAGTTGTTGGGGTCTGACCTAAAGCACGGCGGCAATCTTGGGGTATCTGGAAGTCTGAAGTCAACATCAGGCTGCTGATGCTCTCGTCCCACAGGTACAGGTTGTACTGCTGATGGCACGATACCCCCAACCTTTTAAATAGCTAAGTAATATTACATTCTATATTTATACCATACGTTCTTTGTGTCTTTTTCTTTCAGGCCACATCAGTGGTGCTCATGAGCTACTCAGTGCTGTCAATCAAATGTTGATACATATTGGTAAAATTGTGTTTTTTGTCTAATTCCTAATTAGCTACCTATGGTGTATTTGATATGCCGAAAACAGTAACAAGTAGTCTCACAATGGAGACATTACTGGTGCCTGCTTGAGCAAATCAATGTACAACGGGACCATAGTGACATTACAGTGCTATGTATATTTTATTATTATTTTCTTATGATTTTTTATCCCCATAAGATACAGTTATAAAGCTTTTCCGTTTGAGTTTCAGTCACACAGTGATCAATCACTCAATTCTCCAACAGTGCAATCTCCCAGCACCAATGTACCCAATACCCCCATCCCACTCCTCCTCCTGCCTCTATGACAATCTCTTCCATACTCTTTTTTCTATTGATGTTGCGGTCATGTTCTCCTGAAATTCTAAAATTTTAGATAATTAGGGTCTGGAGAAATCTCTGCAGTAAGCTGCTCAGTTGGAGATTCTTTTGTGTGTCTCTGGATCATGGCCTTTAAGGAACTTAAGTAGCAGCCAAAGGCAGTTTGTGAACAACACCTCTTGGAGCCCATGGGGACACGGAGAGGAGTCTGTCCTTAGAGTGTCACAGGTGCAAAAATTAAAATTTTTTCAGGGGAAGATATTTTCAGATCAGACACAAAATTAAATTTTTTTTCAGGAGGAAGAGGTTTTCAGATCAAACACCCAATTCTGATAAAGCAAAAGAAAACCTCTCAAACTGAAGGGACAACTGAACTAACTCAAAGCCATGCCACCATGACGAATCCGTGACTCTGAGTTAGGACAAATGACTGCTTTCCAACATCTCCAGGGTCTCCTGAGGAGCACTGCCTTGGCTTCCATCCACATCAGGAACATCCTGCAAAGCCTTCTTCAGAACCAACCTGAGGTTCTGCCTTTGATGCTGCTTCTGCTGATGAAAGGAGCCAATAAAGATGTAAATGATGGGTTTGGCACAACTGTTGACACAGGTTAGTACATATGCAAGTCTATTAAATTTGTAGGAGAATATATTATTATTGTGAATCCAGTTTAAGAGGGACAAGTTGATGCCCCAGGGTAAGTCACAGAGAAGAAAGACCAGCAATGTGAACCCCATGGTCACATATAATCTTGTCAGCTGCGTTCTTTTGGAGACACATAATCTAACCAGCCAGGTGAGGCTGGTCACAGACAGAAACACAAGCAAGAAAATGAGCCAAGCAGTAATCATGGAACCGAATTGCAAACACAAATGGAAGTTACCACAGTAATTTTGTTTCAAGATGCTCAGTATCAGGGACAGAGCCCAGAGCAGGGCACATATGAGAGCTGAAATGTTATTTGGCTGGTGGCAGCTGTGCTGAATGGGATACAGGACAGAAAGGCACATGGCAGTGCTAAGGGCACTGAGAATACTCAGGCCTGCAATATAGGTAGAGGTCAACATGGTGTAGACAATGTTTGGGATATCAAAGGGGATGAAATTCGAGATGTCAATGACCCAAACCAGAGAGTAAATAGATTGGAAATAGAGATAGAGAAAATCAGCTCCAGCTAAGTTGAGGATGTAGACCGAGAAAACATTCTTCTGTATCTGGAAGCCCAGGAGCCAGAGGACAACAGCATTTCCTGCCAGCCCCACTAGGGCAATGATGATTGTCAGTAAGTTCAGGATCAAGATTTCTAAATCCACACTTGAATCAGAGGTCTGGTCATTTCCATTCAACGTTGTCAATTCAGTCCCACTGACTGAGAGAGTTGAATCTGTGCTCATAATGCCTCCGCTGGTGCTCCTGGAAACACAAATAAGATTGAAGAATTTGGAGTGTGATTTATTGATTTCATTTCTACATTATAATCTGGAAATTCGATTGGAGTGATAGAACAGCGGGTAGGGCATTTGCCTTGCGTGTGGCCAACACCCTGGTTCGATTCCTCCATCCCTCTCAGAGAGCCTAGCAAGCTACCGAGAGTATCTCGCCTGCAAGTCAG
The DNA here is from genome assembly GCF_027595985.1 of Sorex araneus. Taxonomy (NCBI): domain Eukaryota; kingdom Metazoa; phylum Chordata; class Mammalia; order Eulipotyphla; family Soricidae; genus Sorex; species Sorex araneus. The sequence continues at coordinate 121,663,502 of NC_073307.1, forward strand.
AGCATGGCAAGCTACCCATGACATATTCGATATGGCAAAAAACGGTAATAAGTGTCACAATGGAGACGTTACTGGTGCCCACTCGAGCAAATCGATGAACAACGAGCAAATCGATGAACAATGGGATGACAGTGCTACAGTGCAACCTGGCAATTATTTTTCCAAGTTACATAGGCAGAATAGATACTTAGAGAAATTAAGATACCCACTGACATTTGTATAATCTTAGGTTTCCCCCTGCATGAAAACTCTGCTCTCTCTGAGATTTCTCTCTTGAAACACAATCCTCTAAATACATTGACTATTCTATGGCCCTATTACCATACCATGTTATCTCAGGACTTAGTATTGAGGAGGAGAGAAGATAGGAAATACTATAAAAGATATCATCAGAACAGTCAGTTCATCATATTTCTGTCTGAGATTAAGGTTTACTCTTTGAGGAAAATAAGTTGGAAACCACAGGCATGATCTATTGTCATGAGAGCTGTGTGCTCAGCAAGAGAATAAGATATCGTGGTTGATTTGAATGGAGTTTGACATTGATTACAACATGGGTGTGTATATTTAGGATCTCTGAAAAGAGCAAGTTAATGTGTTCCTAGGCCGAAACTTTTTTATATTTTTTTATTTTATAAGGTAACTCACAACATTTGATTACATTTAATATTCAAACACCAATCCCACCACCATATTTGGGATTTTTCCATCCCAAGCCCCAATTCCTGTCCCAAAGCACAACCAAAATAATATATTTTGTATTGTTTGTCTCTTGACCCCATGCCTAGCTGTCTTTGCCAGGGCCTCTTGGAGGAGGTGGGCTTCAGTTTCCCTCCCCGCTCCGAGCAGAGCTCCTGCAGCCGAAGACCTACAGAGCCCAACCACAGCCATGCTCAAGGCCCCTCTCCACCATTCGGCCAAGCCTCACGCATGAAGAAACCGGCAGAGGAACCCAGGTGTGTGGGACCCGGGGCTGAGACCTCTAAGCCTGCTCAGATTGGGATTGGGTGTCTTCAGCCCAGATTTCCCATTTTCCAGTAGCTAGGTAGTCACACCCAGGGACTGCACCCAGCACTGTGTAATCCCACCAATGGCCAACATCGAGGAACTATAAAACCAAACTCCTGGAAGACATCTTATGGCCTAGTTCTCCCTCTGCAAGAACCTGGCAAGGTATTGAGAGTTTCTTGCCCACATGGGAGAGTCTCGCAAACTCCCCATGGTGTATTCATATGCCAAAAACAGTAACAATAATGGGTCTCATTTTCCTGACCCTGAAAGAGCCTCCAATGTGACACCATTAGGAAATGACGAGTAAATAGAGGCTTCTAAAATCTCAGGGCTAGGACGAATGGAAACATTACTGAGACTGCTCGAGAAATTCAACAATCAATGGGATGATGATGATGATTGTTTGTTATGAAAATCGTTGAAAATGCTACAAAAAAAGTATCCATAGTGGAAACAGTGTGAAGATTGTTCTATCTTGGCAGGGGCCATTAAGACATTCTTTAGGATATCACTAACATGCTGTTAAAGGTTGAGTGATGTGAGCTTTTGTATATATATATATATATATATATATACATATATATGCATATATATACACACATATATATGAAAATATGTATATATGCACATACATATATATTTCCCTCTATGATTGGTTGCCTACTATTTGAACCCCATCAAGTGTGGTGTGGTACCCTTGGAAAATAGGTAGGGAGTGTCTTATGATGTGTCCAGGAATACATTCACTCGCACGTGAGGCTCGGCCTGAGCATGTGGGGAGCAGCTGTGAGCATGGTGGCAGTTGTGGCATGGAGGTTTTTGGCTGCTGGGGCTGTGTCCCTTGGGGCTGGGGGGGCTCTCACCGGCCCCGCTCTGGGGCACCCCGAGTGAAACAGTCTAGGCCTAACATTTATGAAGGACATCGTGAATCTCTCATATTGTACAGATTTATCTTTTACAAATGGATGAATAATGAGTAAATGAGAACTTTAAAGGTAAATGAAATGAATTAAGTGTAAATAAATGCCACATGACTCTAACAATCATCAGAAAATGCACATATGACAAGTAAATTTTAGAAAAATAATTTCTCATCCCTTAGAGAAAAGTTCTTTACACTTGAGAGTGTTCTTTATATGGTATGATAATTACATTAGTCATTGTGGACTTCTTAACCCAAAACCTCTAATAGGCACCAAGATATATTAAAGATATAGCTCAGGGAGATAATTTACAGTTCATCATATATCCTAAAAATTATATTAGAGAAGATTGCAGATTGGGGAAGATGAAAGCAATGAAGTCGAGAAAGAGATGAGTCTCTGAATTATTCACTGAAGATAATGTATGTTTACTATGAACTATATAACATACACTCACCCATGCAGTCCCTCACATCATTAGAAGTGGTGTAAGATTTTGTTTCTGTTTTATTTTGGAAAATGTAACTAAATAGAGGAATTTGACAGAAGGGGCTGGGATATAGAAGTGGTGCCTATGTCTACATTGTGAAATGCTGGGAATTCAAACAGAGGCTCCAGTAAGAAAATGGCACAGCATTTATGCACTAACCAGCATTTGATCCCTGGAGCCACAAGACCTCCTTACCGTCTCAGATTGCAGCTCTGTTACAGGAGGTCTAGGTGGAACCTAGGTGGTGCCTCAGGACTCAAGTAGCATCGCATCTGTGGACCCTAGCATTGAGCTGCTGGCCCAAGTGGCAGAGTATCACTGGGAGTGGCCCATTAACCCCTTGGGCCCTGTCACGGCCGTGCAGTTTTGGATTTGGATTTCTGGTATTTTAGTAATTAAGTCCAGAGAAATTTCTGCCAGAAGTTGTGTCACTGCAAGTTCGTACCTCCGGTTAGTGGGCTCTATAAGATGGCGGTCGCCACACGGCCACCGCCACCGCCGCCGCCACCATGGGAAGGAAAGGCTGAGAGAGAAAAACCTTTCCCCTCCAGGGGTGGCATGGGGTCACAGCTCAGTTCACAGTCTAGAGGCATTTCTGTAAGAAGCCGCTGGGTGCCGAAATTGGTTAGTAGGCCTCCGGGATCATGGTCTTTTACGAGCAGAGGAAGCACCCTCCAAAATAAACTGATGTTCATATGATTCCAACTAGGACATATAGGTTTCTAAGTGACTGTTTAGTATACATTTCAGCGTTCAACCTTTCAAAACCTTTAGAAAACAAGTCAATACTGACAACTATTGTGTTTACAAGAGTGAAATGAAGGTCATTTGGGAGGGATGATAGAAGGGTCTTTATTGGTGGGGGATGACCTTGGAACTTTAGTGCTGAATTTAGGGAATATTATTTCACTTTAGACTCAACTTTGTACATGGTAATATTGTGAGCCATTGATAAAAGTATATCTAAAGGAAATAATGATAGATTAAAAAGGAACGCAGTTTATTACATACTATCACTACCACTTACAGAAATACAACCTGGAGCACTAAGGGCTTGAGTGATATGTGCCAGGTCTCATGCAAATAATCAGTAGAATCCAGCATTGAGCCCACAGGTCAGTGTCAGGGTCCCTTGCCTTAATTAGCCTTGCAGCTCCACTGCCTGGCAGAGTGCCATCTGTTTAAGGAAGCAGAGAAAGCCACCAATAATATTCATATAAAGACAACTGGAATATCTAAATTGGGGAAAGTTTAGAGTATATTAAAAAATTTCAGAGACTAAGAAAGAGAATTAAATCAAATAACGAAATGACAGAAGTCATTCAAGAACAAGTGTCAAGATTATGCAGTTTTTCCTGGCAATAAAAGAAAACAATAATTTCATACATTTGAGGATTCAGATTATGGAAGACTTCTAATGAAAGAGGACTTCTCATGCCAGGAAAGAGAGTCACATACTGAATTATCTGCTCTGTGTGGTCTTTGTTTCTGCAGCATCGGTGGGCTAATGAGAAGGTGGAGGAAAACCAAAACTTGTGATGCTTATTTCAAGGTACCTGTGAGTTTTTCTCATGATGCTGAACAGAAATTGCAGTTGTGATGTTGACTGCCTGTCTTTTGTCCCTCACTGATAACTCAGAATCCTATAAGCATGAACTTATCTCATGTTGTTTGTTGTTGTTCAGCATTTATAACACTTTATCTAGTCATTATCTCTTAGGAATCATCTATTACATGATCCTTGGAAGCACTGGGTGGGCTGGAGTGATAGCACAGCAGGTAGGGCGTTTGCCTTGCATGCGGCCAACCCGGGTTTGATTTCTCCATCCCTCTCAGAGAGTCTGGCAAGCTACCGAGAGTATCCCGCCTGCACGGCAGAGCCTGGCAAGCTATCCGTGGCATATTCGATATGCCAAAAACAGTAACAACAAGTCTCACAATGAAGATGTTACTGGTGCCCACTTGAGCAAATCGATGAGTAACAGGATGACAGAACTAATTATATTGTTGACACATTTAGGATGATTGTGAGAAATCATTCCTACCAAAGTGACAAAACATGGAGATGTGAAAACAGACACAATTCAATTACATGGTAAAATTCCCAAGACAATCCTTCTCTGATTAGACTGAAGAAGATTACCATCAAACCCCTTCTTTGTTTCAACTGAGACCCTCTTTTCTCTACCTCTTCTGCCTTCAGTGAAATGGAGAGACAAACTGGAGAGTGAGGACAGGAGGAGAGACACTGGATTTTTAGCTTTCTGGATATTTCCTTGTCAGTTTGTGACTTGGCTGTGGTTATGTTACTTAATCTACCCAAAGTTCCCCTAACGTACCTGCCTGGTGTCTTTCCTACATACACAGCTACACTAATTGCTTCAGCTGTATTCCTTTCTTAGTTCTAACATCTACTCTTTCCTTTCTTCTTTTTTTGAAAACTTTACTTTAGGCACCATGGTTTAAAAAACTGTTATGGCAATGTTTTCATATGTAAAAACTTTCTAGAACCACACCCTTCACCAGAATGTCCACTGCCCTCCAACACTGTCCCAATGTTCACCACCCTGTCTTCCTCTGTGGTAAGAAATATAGAAAGGAAGAAAAGAACTTCAAAATAAATAGGTTTAAAAAATGGGCTCTATTACTCACAGAACTTTAGATAAGGGATATTTGCATGTAGTCTACCATCATCTATCAGTTAGAAAAGCAACCTATTTATCCTAGTGACCATCATTTCAAGTATGGATAAAGTGGAGAATGACAAGAGGAAACGTTAACAATTTTAAAATGTTGCTTTACTATGTTTCAGCTCCCAAAGTTGAACCTCCCCATCCCCATCTAAAAGGGAGACTCCCTCTTTTCTCCTGCTGCACCCATGTGGATCCCAAGGAAAGGTAGACAGTATAAGGTATAATGTATAACATCCTCCTCATCAAGCATTTAAAGAGCAAAACACACAGCTGTGAAACAGAAATAAGTATTGTATAACATACCGTTCCTCCATTCTTCCTCAAAGATGAAAAGCAGACCTCTGGCGAAGGAAAGAGCTTCTTGGGATGAACAGTCCCTTGTAGAGGAGATTACAGAAGAAAAGGAACTTACTGCCGTAGGGAGGCTTATCAGCTTTCTGGACAGCTCCAGTGGTTTCCTGTACAGGGACATGATGGCAAATGAGAGTGTAGAATATTTGAGTCATAACGCTGTGGAGTTGTTTTTTCAATATTCAATCTGATTTTACTTTTGTCTTTCAGCATCCCCACCCACAAGTGATTGTTTGCAAGTTATAGCTATAGTTTAATTCTTTCATTTCCAAAGATGTGCTTGGGCAGCAGTGTGAGTTATGCCTGGAAGACTTTATCACTAAGATCCTCCTCATCAAGCATATAGACCCCTCCATGGTCTGCCCTATAGATTTTCCATTATCATAATTTGAATTATTTAATTTTATGATTGGCTAATAACTAAATAAATAAATTTAGAATTGTCTATAGTAGATCAAATCAGTGATGAAAGTCTGACATTCTCAGAATGATCAAATCATTTCAAGTTCCTTTATAAACTGTTTTGTAATGGCTGCATTTTGAATAATATATTTCTATTTATCACACTATAAGTAGATCAATTCCTATTCATATGAGATGATAAAGTTTTAGGATAGAGAAGAAAATTTAGATTGATCATATTTGGAATTTAAATTTTAATTATTAGTCTAAAATTCTTAATAAAATAGAATAGAATATGCAGTAAAAGAAAATATAAGTCTATATTTTGTACACACATGTACAAATATGGAACATGTACCAGAGGAAATGTAAGATAAAATATTGTAAAAACAATAAAAATTGCCTTTGTATTCATTGTTTTTGAGGTATCACCAAATCTTAAGACAAATTTATAAAAAGTTCTGACTCAAAAACAAAGACCAAATAACTTTTAATATGAGATGGAATATTCAAGAAATTTGTAGTAACCACTAAAAGTAATATGTAATGGGAATAAGATGGGAATAAAGAGGAAAAAAATAGGTGAAAATATTTAAGGTAACAATGATCAATACTTTTTTGGCAAATGTTTTATATCTAACCAGTTATCTTGATTTTTCAAAATTACCTGTTTGTAATACCAATAGCATTCGGATAATATTTGGGGCAGCAAATTTATATTAGTCATTTATTAAAGTTTTACTAAAATTGATTTTCTGTGGTTTACAATGCTACTAATAATGATTTCTCACGCATATAATTTCAACACCATACATCACCAGCGTATCCCCTCCCTCTCCTAAGAACCCGAAACTCCCTCTCTCCCAACCCCTTCCTCAACTCAGTTGTGTGGATCAGTTCCCCCTTTATGTTACCTTTGGACCTTTGTTGCTAACTTGCTGTATATCTTGCTTTGTAAGTCCCACATGTGAGAGAGCTCGTTCTGTAACTACTCCTTTCTCCCTGACTGACTTCACTCAGCATGATATCCTCTAAAGACACCTCTGTTGCTACAAGTTGCATGGTTTTATTCTTTCTTAGAGCTGCATAGTATTGTATTGTGCATATATACCATAATTTCTTAGTCCATTCATCTGTAGTTGAGCATTTAAGCTGTTTCCATATCTTGGCTGTTGTACTAGGTGCAGTGATGAACACAAATGTGCATGTATCCTTTCAAATTAATGTGGGAGCAGAAAGTGACTGTGAAACACTGAGATTATGTGCAAGTTTTGTAGATATGTATGTTGCAGCACTGTAGCACTGTAGTCCCGTTGTTCGTCGATTTGCTCAAGCGGGCACCAGTAACATCTCCATTGTGAGGTTTGTAGTTACTGTTTTGGCATTTCAAATATGCTTGCCAGGCTCTGCCATACAGGAGGGATACTCTTGGTATCTTGCTGGGCTCTCCGAGAGGGACGAAGGAATCGAACCAGGGTTGGCTGCGTGCAAGGCAGATGCCCTACACGCTGTGTTATTGCTCTAGCCCATGTAATATAAAATGTATCATAATTTAAAGGAATAAAGCCAAATTGACAGATACTTAAAATACATCTACAAAATATTTTATTTTCAGCAAATAAAATTATATAAACAAATAATTAAAACATTTGTGTCTCTTGCCACTTGTCATCCCGTTGATCTTCAGTTTGCTCAAGTGAGCGCCACTAATGTCTCCATTTGTCCCTGTTGTGTGTCAGTGTCACCCAATGGTATCTGCTCGCTCCAGGAACACAAAAAGCCTCAAACCATTCGTTCAGGGTTTTGACGAAGAAGTCTGACCATCTCGAAGGTGGGCAGCCATGCGATCTTTTGACGTCCCATGGAATCCAGTCGGTAACAGCTCTAGTCCAGTGGTCATCTCTAAATCGCATTATGTGTCCGGCCATCTGATTGTTGAAAGTAAAGACAGTCATTTTAGTCTTTGTTTTGACATTTTAAAATAAAATTATATAGATTAAATAAGATTTTATTTAGTAGACTGATTGAAATATTATAGAATACATTAGTATATTCAAATATCTAAATGTTTGTATGTCTTAGAAAAATCTTTTATAAAAATTTGATTATAATTAAAAATAAATGAATATTAAAAGGCCCAACAACAAGACAGAACTTTGCACTCATTTTTGAAGAAACATTGTGTTGGGGACATTTGTGACATTATATCATTTTCTAGAGTACACAGTTACAAATCAACACTTACCTATATCATTGTTTACTACTAAAACAGTGCCATTTTCTCATAGCAATAAGTACACATATTAATTCCTATGATACAACATTTAATTTAAGACTATTTACTTGAAAAAAATGAAAGCAAATGCTCAGGAAAATGTTGAATAAGTGCATGTGACAGCTTATACACTAGAGCCAAAACTAAAGAGTTCCTCCTGTGTCTCTCAATATTAAAATAAGCCATGGCATATTCATACCAGTAAATGGGACTCAGATCTATACATGGGACAAACTTGTTGCTAAATCTCCCCAAAATATATTATTTTGATTGAAAGTTGTAAGATAAATGTTTATTCTATGATCCTAAATGTAAGAAATCAGATGGCCTCCAAAATCAATTTTTAATGATATAATTAAGAAAGACAGTTTCTTCTGGGGGAGAGAATGATAGGGAAATACCTTTCAGTGGTGATGAAATGGTTACATGTTAGGGCTTGAGTTAGATGAGTGGGCTCATTATCTAAAATGGAGAGTAAACATATGATCTTTGCATATGTTTCTTTTTTTGTACATCTGCTACTAATAATTAATAATTATGCATTTATATTATTTAAAGTTAATTATTTAAAGTTACTTAGATCATGTGCACCATAGACATATTTTGTTTGAAATGATTGATGAAGTAAATGTGTAATTCTTGGAATATAAGGTAAACTTGAAAATTATTTGGTCCTCAAAAGACATAGACATGTCTTTTGTCTATGTAAATCCTACTTCTATCCCATGTAAAGGGTTAGAGAGGAAGAATCAGGCAAAAGGAGAAAAGATAAAAGAAAATATGTCAGAGGATTTACTTGAAACATGTGAATGAACTATGATCTATTGTAAAGAATACCTCAAAGCTTAAATATGCGTCGATGTTGATTTGTTTGCTTATAAAATTTCCTATTGTGCATGAAAAGTTGATGAAAATATTGTGAAAGCATGCACTAAAAATGGCAACTGAGAGCTGTGCATGCACACCAGGCAAGTTCTTAGGAGGCAAATGAGCAGGATTAAAATGTATGGAACTCTACTAAACCCCATCACTGGTTAGAAAGGCAAAGGGCATGGCTTTTCCAGCCGGTGGCCTAACTGGTTACCAGTTACTCCCCCAGTATAACCCATAACATCCATTTCCAAAGTAGTTCTGCATAGGTACAAAGGAACATCAAAAATTAAGGGACTATATTGATGGGATAAGAAGAAATCACCATAAGTGAAATGAGTCAGAAAGAGAGACAGACATAGAAGAATTGCACTCATCTGCAGAATATAAAACAACAGAATGGGAGACTAACACCCAAGAATAGTAGAAATAAGTACCAGGTTTGCCCCATGGCTTGGAAGCCAACCTCACATGCTGGGGGGAAAGGCAGTTCAGATAGAGAAGGGAACACCAAGTAAAGTGTTATGGGAGGACCGCTCGGGATGGGGGGTCGGGAGGGATGCTGTGGTCATCAGTGGAAAAGAACTGGCACTGATGGAGAGATGGGTATTCAAGCAGTGTATGACTGAAACACAGCACGAAAATATGTAAATCTGTATCTGTTCCCTCATGGTGATTCATTAATAAAAAAATAATTAAAAAAAGAAAAAGAAGAAATCACCAAACTCAGACTGCCACAGGCACTATGGGAAGACAGTGCAGAACTCCACAATGAGAAGGGGAGGAAGATAGGAGTCTTGAAGCCCCAACATGGAATACCCACACACAAAATCTCTCTGATAAAGAATTCAGAGATGAGCCCCAGTGCCATCTTGCTGCACTCGGCAGTGAAGAAACCAAGCGGAGAATTCGCCGGGCCCCATACCGAGCCGATATCTCCGGGACACCCCAAATGCAGAAGGTGCAGTCTCCCCGCCTTCTCCAGATGGAATCCTGGTGACCATGAGCTTCTGCAAGCATGGCTCTTTTATGTGGCTATCGGACTATTCCTTCCTCTAAAGCTGGGTTCCAACCTCAGAATCCAGTGACCTTTCCTGATATGCAAAGTGAGCAATGGAAAATAAATGATTAGCGTCTGCGCCTGCCCAAAACTAGAGAGAGAGCGGTAACACACGGGGCCTCACTGGATGGGGGTGGAGCCAGCCCCTCTCCCTGCCCCAACAAGGTCCCGAGTTGCCACCCACAAATGGCTCCTTGCTCCTGAACGGCCGTGATCCCAGAGACACACAAACCAATCTCGGAACCCAGCGGCCTTTCGCAGGTATGCGTCTGGACTGAGCATTAAACTACAGCGCCGTGCCACCCCGGGTGGAGAAAGGTGTTAGTCCCTTCCACCTTTTCTCCCCAGTGGCGCAGTGGCCACCACCTTTTCAGAGCCTATTGGACAGCCAGATATGAGACAGCAGCAACGTGACACTTGGGACCTCATGAGATGGGGGTGGAAACAACCCCTCTCCCCACCCTGATGAGGCCCTGGCCCACAAATGGCTCCTGGCACCTGAGCAGCCATGATTCCAGAGGCACACAGATCAATCTCGAAACCCAGAGGCTTTTGGCAAAATCCCTCCAAACTTATTACTAAAATATCAGAAATCCAAAATCTCACGGCACAACATCATATGCTCTTCATAACCAGCAATAGAAAACAAATTATCTAATGATGCCTTTTCAGCAGGTCTGATTGTTGAGGAAAACTCCAAATAATAATGGTGGGTCCTTCCGCCCAGAGATGATCCGGAGCCGCGGCACGAGAAACAGACCCTCCGCACCTAAAGACTGTGATCCTGAGGTCTCCTAACCCATTTTGGCACCAGAGCGGATTCTTGCAGCCATCCATTTTGACTGTGAACTGAGCTAAAATATTAGAAACCCAAAACCACGCGGCCGCAAAGTCTTCACTCTCAGCAATGAAGAGAAATTATTCGATGATGCCTATTCAGCAGGCCTGATTGTTGGGGAAAATTTCCAATCAATAATAGTGAGTTCTGTATGGAAATATGGAATGTACTCAAAGTATATAGAGAATAAAGGGAATATCATTGGCTACTTAGATGAGGGGTGGAGTGGGAGGGGGGTGTATTGAGGTTCTTGGTGGTGCAACATGTGCACTGGTGAAGGAATGGGGGTTTAATCAGTATTTGACTGTGACTTAAACCTGAAAGCTTTGTAATTTTTTTCTTTTTTTTTTCACGGTGATTCAATAAAGTATTTCTTTAAAAAAATAAAATAAAATAAAATAAAATAAAAATGAGCTGTCAGCTGACATTAATAAAATTTAAAAAATAATAATGGTGGGTCTTTTGTCAAAATATTGAATGTGATTTAAGTAGAGAGAAAGAGTAAAGTGGAAATTCCTGCGACAGACTCAGGGGGAGGGGTGGGATGGGGGGTATATTGGGCTTCTTGGTGGTGGAAAATGTGCACTGGTGAAGGGATGGGTGTTTAATCTTGACCAAGACTAAAACTAGAAAGCTTTATAACTGTTCCCATGGTGATTCAATAAAAAACAGAAAAATATATTAACTTTGTTGGTGCCCAACCAAATCATGAAGATGAGTCCTTGGACACTGTCCTGATAGCAGGAAACAGAAACAGGACCCCACATTGCACTAAGTTGGGCGAGCCTAAGCTTGAGAGTCTGACTGATATGGAAACTGATTCTGTGTGTGTGGCCAGCAAATTCCTGCAGCACAAAGCAGCAGCTTCCCCTTCTCACATATCTCAGACCTAGCTAAACTTTAGATGTAAACATTCTCTCCTATTTATCACAGACCCCAGGTGTGAGGAGGTCATGACCCATGCTTTCATTTCTGTAACTATGTTTTCTAACTGAGTATGTTAATTTACATATTCTTTCTATGATGTTGAATTTCATTGGTGATTCTTCCTACACTGTTTAATTTCATTGGATGTGATATAACTAGCCAGCAAATAAAAGGAGGCTCTTGGTCACAAAGATTTGAGGGAGTCTTGTGATCCTCCGTGAACATTAATTTCTCTCTCATTCCTTATCTCAGTGCCTTAGACCACCTAACCGAACGTTTGTACAACAGAACTTAAAAAAAAAGAATTCATAACTGAAATGGTTAATATATTCAATGAGCTCAAAGAAACAGTGGAATGGACATCCAATAAAATACAGAAGTAAATTTCTGAAATACAGAAATGTAATCAGTATAAATCTCAGTAGATAAAAATGAAAAGCTCAGTGGGTACCCTCAACAGTAGAATGACGACAGCCAAAGACAGAATCACTGATCTTAAGGATGTGCTCCAGAAAGCATGCAGGTGACAACAGAAGAAGATGGAAAAAGACATCAAAATAGCTGAAGGTCATATAAGAGACATATGGGATGAATTCAAGAGGAAAAACATAGGAATCATTGGAATTCCAGAGGGACATAGAGGCAATGAAGCCCAATGAGGTAGCATTGTAACACTGTAGCACTGTCATCCCATTGTTCATCGATTTGCTGGAGCGGGCACCAGTAATGTCTCCATTGTGAGACTTGTTGTTACTGTTTGTTTTTGGCATATCAAATACACCAGGGGTAGCTTGCCAGGCTTTGCCATGAGGGCAGGATACTCTCAGTAGCTTTCTGAGATCTCCGAGAAGAATGGAGGAATCGATCCCAGGTCCTCCCCGTGCAAGGTAAACACTCTACCCACTGTGCTATTGCTCCAGCCCAATGAGGTAGGAACAGTAAAAGAAATAGTCTCTGAAAAGTTCCCAGAACTGGAAAATGCAGACATCCAGATCCAAGAAGCTTGAAGGGTACCAGCTAAAAGAAACCCCAATAAAATGACCCCAAGACATAACCTAATCAGAATGTTGAATATCATAGATTGAGATACAATACTGAAAGCAGCAAGATCAAAGAAAGAAATTACATACAAAGGATTGTCCCTTAGATTTATAGCAGACCTATCCTATGAAACTCTCCAGACCCGAGGTCTATGGTGGATATATATATATATATATATATATATATATATATATATATATATATTTAAAAATGTAATATAATGAATGCTTCTCCAAGAATACTTCACCTGGCTAGACTTTCATTAAGATTTTTAAGGAATCATACACAACTTCATAGATAAAAACAATAGCTCAGGAACTTCATAGAATCAAAACCAACCTTCAAAGAAGGACTGAAGGGACTACTGTAATACAAGACAACCCCCACAAACACGACAAATTTCTACAGAAAGATAGCACAAAACCCCATGACAGTAATCTTTCTCAATGTAAATGTAATAAATGTACCAATTAAGAGACATAGAATGGAAAATGGATTAAAAAATAAATCCAACATTCTGTTGCCTACAAGAAACACATAATATATAATTATACCATATTATATTATGAGACTAATATTCGAAGTGAGGGTAAACAGGGGCCAGGAGAACAGGTCAATGTTTGGAAGCTTGCCACAAGAGTGTGTGTCGGAGGGGTGGGGGTGAAGGGCACAGATAAAGGGATATAGCAGATAATCTTTCATTATCTGTATTGCAAACCATAATAAGTTCCAGAGAGAGAGAGCCAGAGAGAGAGACAGAGAGAGGGAGAAGAAAAGTTCCTGCCATAGTGGCAGGCGGTGGGATGTAAGGTTGGGGGAAGGTGTGGGAAAGAAACTGGACCATTGGTGGTGGGAAAAGTACACTGGTGAAGGGATGGGTGTTGGAACATTATAAGACTGAAGTCCAATCATGAACAACTTTATAAATGTGTATATCACTGTGATTCAATAAAATTTAAATAAATTAAAATGGCAATTGAAATCTCAAAAATGTCCTAAAGCATATGAAAAACTGTTCATCATCATTTATTTTCAGAGAAATGCAAATCAAAACAAATAGAAATGTGAAATAGCCTATTTAAAAAATTAAAAAACAAACAGAAACAACCAGGGCAGGTGTAGATGTAGTTACAATCTTTCTTTGTTGGTGAGCTGTGAAGTGTTCAGCCTCTGTAGAAAACAGTAAAGAGAATTGTCAAATAACTGAAAACAGAACTTTCCATAGGAACCTGTGATTATGCTCCTTGGCATAGAACCTACAAATAGGAAGTCTTATGGCATTTACGGGCATTCTTACAGGTATTCTTCTAGTCCCAGTAGTGCTATTTAAAATAACCAAGATCTGGTAAAAACCAAATGCCTAATAGCAGAGAGAAGTTAAGAGACCATGGTTTGTATATACAGTGTAATGCTATTCTACTATAATAAGAGATGAAATCCTGTCATTTACTACATTTTGAATGGAAGAAAACTGTGACATGTTAAGCCAAGTAACTGAGAGAAAAGACAAATGCTGGATGATATCACAATAAGTGGTACATAAGGAAATAAAGAGAAGTGCTCATTCACTTCCTTTCCCTAGTTTTGGATAAGGCTTTGGGTGTTTTTGTTTTGTTTTTAATTTTTTATTTTTTTATTGCTGAACTTTATGTGTTTTATATACATTGAATATTAAGCCTTCATCTGATGTGTTTGGTGCAAATATTTTCTGCCATTTGATGGGGTGACTTTTAATCTTAGCTCTTGCATCTTTAACCATGCAGAAACTTTTAAATTTGATGTAGTCACATTTGTTAATTTTCACTTCTTTTGTCTTTATTAGCACTGGGCTGGAGCGATAGCACAGCGGTTGGGCATTTGCCTTTCATGCGGCTGACCCGAGTTCGATTCCTCCGCCCCTCTTGGAGAACCCGGCAAGGTACCTGTGCATATTGGATATGCCAAAAACAGTAACAATAAGTCTCTCAATGAGAGACGTTACTGGTGCCTGCTCGAACAAATCAATGAGCAACGGGATGACAATGTCTTTGCCAGTGAAAACATATTTGAGACTCAAATTTTGGGATGCTCTGCCTATATTTTTCTTGACTTATTATATGGATTCTGGTCTAACCTTGAAGTCTTTTTTTTTTAATTGGCTCACGGTGAGATCACAGTTTCAAAGTTGTTCATGACTGTTTCAGTCATACAATGTTCCAATACCCAACCCTTCATCAGTGTACATTTACCTCCACCAGTGTCCCCAGTTTCCCTCCCACAATCCTCCACCCCTACCCCAGCCTCCCTCTACGGTAATCATGAGGTCTTTGAACTACTGCGAATTGATTTTTGTGTAACGTGTGATATGTGGATTGGTTTAGGGTTTGTTGCATGTGACTATCTAATTTTTCCAATATTATTAATTGTAGAGGCTATTTTTGTTCAATTTATATACCTGAGTATATAATTTTTTTTTGTTATAAATCATTTGTCTGTAGATCTACAGGTTTCTCTTTGGGTTTCAGTTCCCTCAATACATTTTACTGGGGGCCGGACTGCGCACCGCCGCTCAACATGTGGTAGCTGCACGGGAGCCAGGTAGGTGCTCCTAGACCAGGCGCCGGAGGAGGAGGATGGCACACGAGGGGGGTTCACCTCCCACTGCCGCCGCCGGCACCACCGCACAGGTTCAAGGAGCAAGTTTCCGAGGCTGGAAAGAAATGAGCTCTCATGTTTAATAAAGATGATGAATAGGGGCTGGAGTGATAGCACAGTGGGTAGGACGTTTGCCTTGCACGCGGCCGACCAGGGTTTGATTCCCAGCATCCCATATGGTCTCCTGAGCACGGCCAGGGTTAATTCCTGAGTGCAGAGCCAGGAATGACCCCTGAGCATCGATGGGTGT
Source organism: Sorex araneus (assembly GCF_027595985.1). NCBI lineage: Eukaryota > Metazoa > Chordata > Mammalia > Eulipotyphla > Soricidae > Sorex > Sorex araneus. The sequence continues at coordinate 121,679,267 of NC_073307.1, forward strand.
GATCCAAAAAGAAAAAAAAAGATGATGAATAGCATGTGCTGGAAAGACGTAAATCCCCCAAGTCTAAAGAAATTAACTTAAGACTAAAAGAAGAATTGAAGACAGAGGGAAAAAAAAAAACTCTGGATTCTGGGACAATTTGGTGTTAAATTCAAGCTCATAATCTAAGAAGCCAAATGAATATGTGGCCCTGGTTGTGGATGGCACTGTGAGTGACTGTCCCCCACACCTGGGCTGGGAGGAAGATGGTAAGTTCTCCATCAAGTACACCAGCTTGGCCGGCCCTGAAAACAGCTCTCGCTGGGGCCTGCGGTCAGCAGGGAGGCTACTTGACATTCGCAGGCCAAGCAAAGACCACCTGACGGATAGCTGGGAGGGGCTGGAGTGAGTTGGGAAATGTGACCTGCCGGCTGTGCACCTTTTCCTCCGCTTACAGCCCACCGCAGCGTGGAGTGTATTTTCTGCTCCCTGTGCCTCCTTCCCTTGTATCTTGGTGGATTAGGAAAGGCTTTTGATATTCAGAGCATTTTGATTCCATATGATTTTATTAGTGATTTCCATGTCCTTGACAGTGTCCTTGAAATTTTGATGTTCATTGGTGTGAATGTATGTAATAATTTAGGTAGGACGGTCATTTAGACAATGTTGCTTCTACCAATCCATAAGTATAGAATATTCTTCTATTTCCTGAGATGATTTTCTAAACTGTCAGCCACTTGGCATATGAAAAAAAAGTGTTCATCATCACGTAATATCAGGAAAATCTAAATCAAGCCAACAATGAGATATCATCTCACATCACAGAAAATGACATTAATCAAAAAGAAAAGAAACAATCGAAATTAGTGGTGATGTGGCAAGAAAGGAATTTTTGTTCACTGCTGGTGGAAATGTGGTTTGATTTAGTCCTATCGAAACCAGTATGGAATTTTCTCATAAAACTAAGAAGGTGGAGCCAGAATAGAAGAGCAGGAAGGGCTCTTACCTCATACCCGCCAGCCCGGGTTCAATCTCCAGCACCTTATATAGTTCTGCAATCCCACCAGGAGTGATCCTTGAATGTTGAGTCAGGAATAAGACTGAGCACCACTGGGTGTGGCCCTAAACAACAACAAAATAAAAGAGCTTCCATGCACTTCAGGGATTCTATATCTTGAAGTCTCAAGACACAGTACATTCATTCAAAGACATTCACCACACAGTTTATTCATTGCAGCATTGAGTACAATAGGAAGGAATTTTAATCAACTCAGATGTCCAGTGAAATTTGAATTTGAAAACATTAAAGACAACACATCCAAATTTAGATGAATGAATAATAAAAGTCAAAGATTCCTAGTGAAAAATGAAAACTCTCCTGGAATCAGAGTTGGTAAAGCTCTGATATAAAGAAAATTCTTATTAAGCAGGATGAACATTTACAAAGTTATCCAAAGTTGAATTCAAGCATACAATATTCCCACATTTATCCTGTCACCAATGTCAATTTCCCTCCACCAATGTCTTCATATTCCCTTCTACCCTTCTTGACAGTGGGAATGCAGATTACTAAAAGGGGATACCTAGATCACACTTGACCCTAAGGCATAGGAAGAGAAGGACAGGGAAGAAAATATAGTAAAGGTGGAAGAAAAAAGAGATAGATTGTAAGTAACAGGAACAAGGGTCAATGGGCTCAGGAACTCGTGGGACGGAAGTGTGATATGACTGTATATCTAAACCACAGAGCCAACAACACTGAAAGCTGGCAACCAAACTACAACCAAGCTTAAAAACATGCCTGTTTAGGACTCTGGGTCAGGTTGTCCTTGAGAGGTGGCACTTAGTATTTGCTTAACAGTTAGTCTCATTTCATCCTTGCAGGCATAAAGATGATCTCAACTGATTTGACCAACAGTAATGTTAAGACAACATCTCAAACTGATAGATACATGGTTGGACCTCAGTGTGCGATCTTGATGAGGAAGAAGATCCTTAATCATGACATCTCTAGGGTCTCGTGTAGAGGGATACTTCCGTTCCATTAACTTCATGATCATCTTTAAATGCCCACTGGAGAATTGTTTTGAGTGCATGTGGCTGTTGTATTGCTGCTGGGACAGTTTATACTTAAAGGAGACATAAAGTAAGTCAATTATAAGTTTGACACAGGTACTGATACTGGAAAAGACAAGTCAATTTGAAAACATTAAAGACAACACATCCAAAACAATTGAATTCAAGTTAAGAGGAAAAAAGGATATTAAAGTCAGTCCACAGGAAAATTCTGTATACCTAGCTCAATACATACACATAGCCTGGTCAGCTGCATTCACTGCATCCACATAGCAATCTGGGGCTCTTCCAGATGCACAAAATAAGTTTGTAAGAAACACAAACCATGTTATAGAGGCTTCCAGCTCTCACACTTTCCAGAAGAGACTTAATGTCACGTACCTTTTTATTTTGAAGGAAGCACCATTACTCCTATATATAACACCTACATGGAGGATTTCTTAATAATAGGGGAATCATCTTTCTTCTAAATCAAGGAATTATATGAGACAGAGTTAAAGGAGCTCATCCAGGTAAGTCTCTCCAGATATCAGATATTTCTAGTTGGAATACTATACAGCTGTTAAGAAATGATGAAATCATGCAATTCACTGCAACATGGATGGAATTGGAAGATACGTTAAATTAAGTAACCAGAAGAAGAAAGAAAAAGTGGCTTATCTCACTCATATGTGGTATATAAAACAACTATACAAGAGAATATAGATAAATAAAGGAACTCGACAGACAAACTTAAAATAAGACATTTTAATTCTAATCATATAACTGAAGTTTACCGAAGGAGATAGATGTATGGATTGGGAAAAAAGGATATGGTAGGTGCAGTGGATTGCAGTGGAGTGTTAAACATTTTATGAACTATGAACAAGTGCTTATAAAACATATAAAAGTGCTATAAAAACAATTTTAAGTGAAAAATCTTCAAAACAACATGAATTGCATGAGAAGTAATATAAATCTCACATAATATACTGTATATATAATATAATGTTTATATGTTTAGTATCATAGAACTAAAGTATTCTATATGTGCGTGTCCATTGTATTATAAAGAATATTTTGAAAGTTTAAAAATATGACACTAATAAATGTATGTTACTCTCCTGAGGAGAAAATATAGATGTCTGAGAACTATACAGATAATGAAAATTTTTATTTTGCGTCAATAATTTTGCTTGTAATTTATTGCTTTACTATTTCAGAAATATAATTTTGAAGTAGAGAATTAAATGTGATAATAAAGGTAAAAGAAGAGAAATATATGAAAAGAAAAAAGAAATTAGGAAGCTAGTGAAGGAAGAAAATACTGGAAAAGCAAAGAGATACAGAGAATAGATGAATGATAGATATGAAGAGATAAAGAAACAGAGAAATTGTGATGTACATTTTGTGTGTGTGTACATCTAGAAGGACTGAAAAAATGAGGATGATAGAATCAAAACATTCTTAAAGTCACATGCTACAAAAGGAAGAAGAGCAAACAACAGATGGAATAGGAAGTAGGCCCTGGTTACTTTAAGCAGGTGTTAGGAGTCTCTGGGAATCCCAAGGAGAAAAGTCTCTTTCCCTTTTCTGCAGAAAGAATTGCACTACAAGGCTGAGGCACATGAAAGCTGATTTATTATCCAAGCCAAGCTAAACACATAAGTGGATGACCTAAACTGCAAGCACAGTAACCACAGTTTCCATGATGGTGATTGTGCAGCAGGTTTTTATAGCTTTCTGATGCTTGGGAAATAAAATAAATAATAGTAAAAATATGAAGCTTGGTGGGGCTGGAGCGATAACACAGCGGTTGGGCATTTGCCTTTCGTGAGGGTGACCTGAGTTCGATTCCTCCGCCCCTCTCTGAGAGCCCGGCAAGCTACCTAGAGTACCCAGCCAGCCTGCGCGGCAGAGCCTGGCAAGCTACCTGTGCATATTGGATATGCCAAAAACAGTAACAATAAGTCTCTCAATGAGAGATGTTACTGGTGCCCACTAGAACAAATTGATGAGCAACGGGACGACAGTGACAGTGACAGTGATGAAGCTTGGTAGTTTACCAAGCACTCTTTCCAATTACAGTGGTCTGAGAGTAGAAATCAGAAACAATACATAAGAAAAATCTCAAATGTGTGGAGACTAAACGACGTGTTTCTGAAGTTATCTAAAGCCATTCAGGAGATGAGAGGAGAGAGGCTGCAGAGACAGCACAGCTTGTAAAGCTCTTGCCTTACATGTAGGGGACCTTGGTTCTATGCCTGGAAGCCTATTTGGTCACCTGTGCCCATCAGGAGTGAGCCTTAGTGCAAACCCATGAGTAAGGCCTAACCACATTTGGGTGTGGCCCCAAAACAGAAAGAGAGACAGAGAGAAGATAAAAGAAGAAAAATGAAAATAATGATATCAGATTTTATAGTATGCAGCAAAGACAGAAAAGTTGATCATAATACAGAAGTATATAATAAATAGGGCAGATCTTAAAATAGTAACCTATGAAGTAGTTCTAAGATAACCACACAAAGAGCTGTTTGAAATGATGAATAAAATTGAATAATTTCCCATAGAGCCTCCAAAAATAAAGAGAGTGTACCATGTTGAACAGGTTTATGAATGAAACAAATGCAGTTTGACTGATATAGGAAAATGCAAATTATTACAGTGAATGAATAAATACAAGCAAATAGTATTATTTTGAAGGAAGGTGCAAATTTTAGAATAATAAAGTATATAAATATGGAATCATAAACAAATACAAATGTTGAATACATTAACAGAAAATACAGAAGCTAAAAGGTAATCAAAGATCTTCCCAAGAACAAAATGCTATGACCAGATGTCTTCAGTAGTGAATTCCACAGAACTTTGAAAGAAAAATTAGTGCACGTGGCTCTCAGACTCTTTTCAAAATTTGAGAAAGGCTAATACGCCTAAATATATTCTAAAAGACCAATATAATTTTTTCCAGAACGTCAAAAGGATTACACAAAAGGTTAATTAAATAAAACAAAAAAAAACCCTATAGTCTAATATCTCTGATGAACACAGGTGCAAAATTCTTCAAAAATGTCTTAACTGATAAAATAGCTCAGAAAATTTGTGCAAGTGTCTAGCATACAAAAAGGAGATAATGTATAGAAAGTAAACCAAGCATACATGCAAAACTGATGCACTGAAAACTATAAGATATAAAGGATAGAGAAACCAAAAAGAAATGAAAATATTTCTAGTTCTTAGATTGAAATATTTGACATTATTAAAGTGACCATCTTACCTAAAGCAATCTACCTATTCAACACAATTTCTATGAAAATGATACTTTTCAAGGAAATAAAACAAATAGTTCTAAAATTTTTATGAAAAAAAAAAGTTTTATGAAAAGCTCAAACCCCTGAGCTGCAAAGCAGTTATTGGTAAAAAGAAGAAAAAATGATTCATACATATCTCTAGCTTCATACCATATTGTGAAGCAATAGAAATTAATCAATATGGTATTAGATTAATAACACAAATTTATACCTATGGAATAAAATAGTTCAGAAATAAAACCACGGCTCTATGGACATCTAATCTATGACAAAGGAAACAAAGACATGCAATGGAGCAAGGAAAGCCTCTTCAAGAATTTATGTTAGGGAAACATGATAGTCACACTAGTCACACATTAAAAGAGTGAAACAAATCACTTACACTACACTCAGAGCTTAAAATGGGATTAAGAATCGAGGTAATTTTCCATGTTGATCCACTTATATGCAAAGGTCATAACTTCATCTTTTCTAAAAGCAGCATAGTATTCCATTGTGTAGATGTACCAAAGTTTCTTTAACCAGTCATCTGTTCTCGGGCGCTCGGGTTTTTTCCAGATTCTGGCTATTGTAAACAGTGCCGCAATGAACATTCAAGTGCAGATGTCATTTCTACTATACTTTTTTGCTTCTCTGGGATATATTCCCAGGAGTGGTATCGCTGGGTGAAATGGGAGCTCAATTTCTAATTTTTTGAGAAGCGACCATACTCTTTTCCAGAAGGGCTGAACCAGGTCGGCATTCCCACCAGCAGTGCAAGAGGGTCCCTTTCTCCCCACATCCACACCAACAGCAGTTGCTTTTGTTCTTTGCATATAAGTGGGTCAACATGGAAAGTATCATGCTAAGTGAACTGAGTCAGAAAGAGAGAGACAGACATAAAAAAGATTGCACACATCTATGGAATATAAAATAATAGAATAGGAGACTAACACCCAAGAATAGTAGAAATAAGTACCAGGAGGTTGGCTCCAAGGCTTGGAGGCTGGCCTCACATGCTGGAGGAAGGGGCAGCTCAGATAGAGAATGGAACACCAGGTAAAGTGTGGTTTGAGGACCTGCATGGGATAGGAGATGCGTTCAAAACAGACTATAGACCAACACGAGGGCCACCCAGTGCCTCTATTGCAAACTACAACACCCAAAAGGAGAGAGAGAACAAAAGGGAATGGCCTATCACAGAGGTGGGGTGGGGCGGGGGGGATGAGGTGGAAGGGTGGGAGGGATACTGGGAACATTGGTGGAGGAGAATGGGCACTGCTGGAGGGATATGAACAAACTACAAACATGAAAGTTCATCAATTTGTAACTGTACCACAAGGTGATTCACTAATAAAATTTTTTTAAAAAATAAAGGTAATTAAGAAAAAAAGTCAAGCCACCAATTTGTTCCTAGTAGATTTATCTCTGAGCTGAAAATGCTGAGACCTTCTCAGAAGGGTAGTGGACAGACTTCCTTCCTTTCAGAGAGGCCCAGGAGCCACTATTCCAATTTCCTGTGACATGCAATTGGCTCGGCTCTACCATTCTTGGAGTGTGCAGACACATTGTGGCTACGTGACACCTCCTCCATCTCACAGTAGTAATAGCCAGTAGGAACATAGCAACTTTGGTGGGAAAGTTGCTTAGAATCCCACTAAGCCAAGCTCAAACAGTAAAAACAATAACACAAAGGGCTAAGGCAGCACCAGTCAGCTCAGTAACTCTTCAGACAATTTCTTGAGAAATAGCATTATGAGCTATAATAATTATCACAAGTTGGCTTTATCTATTTTCTATAATTCCATTTACCATTGTTGTTGTAATGAAGGGACTAGAGCGATAGCACAGCGGGTAGGGCATTTGTCTTGCACGTGTCTGACCCAGGTTTGATTCCTCCTTCCCTCTCAGAGAGCCCAGCAAACTACTGAGAGTATCCCACCCATATGGAAGAGCCTGGCAAGCTACCTGTAGTGTATTCGATATGCCAAAAACAGTTACAAGTCTCACGATGAAGACATTACTGGTGCCTGCTCAAGCAAATCAATGAACAACAGGACTACAGTCCTATAGTGCAATTGTAACAAACAATATGATGTGATTTTTTTTTTGTGCCTACTAAGGGGTCAGGCTTGGGTGTGGGTGGGTAGGAAAATGGGGACATTGGTGGAGGGAAGGTCACACTGGTGGTGGGACTGGAGTTGGAACATGGGACTCCCAAATGCCTGAAACAACTGTTATAAATAACTTTGTAAATTGTGGTGTTTAAATAAAAAGAAAAAAAGAAGAATGCAGTTAAACAAGTAGTGGATGGAGGAAAAGGTGTTGTACAAGTAAAATAAGAGCAGCAGTGGTGGTTCTTTGACTCTTTGGTGTCGCGCGCCACTTCGTCCAGCGAAGAAACACGCAACTTGGAGATCCTTTTGGCTGCGATTTATTTAGGAACTTTCTCATGCGTTGGAGAAGAAATCAGGAAAGGGGACGTGGAGTAAGGCGGAAAAAGGGACGCATGAGGGAGAACCCCCTAGCTAGGTGACTTCCCCCCTTATATACCTCTCGCTGCCTGCTTATGCCCGCGTGTCCGCATCTGATAGGTTAGTCACAGCTTATGGGCGTGGCAAGACATCCTGTTTCCTTAATAGGAGTTGTTTTCGAAGCACACAGGTGTTGATTACAAAGAGCGCTACAAAGCATGGTCCCATGGTGGCTCTCCACACTTTGGTGCATTTACTTTGTACGCTGAAAGCATAAACATTAGTACTGTTATATAATCATGTTACACCCCCCCAATTACAATAACCTAAACTGATTTTTAAAGGGAAAACACATTGTATCTAACAAAGGCACACAATTATCTGAGGATAAAAAATAATTCGTCATATTTTGAAAACTTGAACTTACCAGACAGTAAAATTCAAATAATTCTGATTGATGTATTAGCAATTTTTAAATTTTGCTTTATCTTTTGGCAGATAAAGAAGTTTTATCTTTTTTCTTTTAGGCATCATGAGATACAAAACTGTTAATAGAAGGGTTTTGCGGATAGAACATTCCAGCATTACCCTGTCCATCATAGAGTCTGTTCCCTCCACCACTGTTCCAGTGTCTCTCTGTACCCATGTCCTTCCCCGCATCCCCACAATAAACTTCCTAGTAAAGACCATTTCTTAGTTTCTGTTGTCTTTTAGAATTTGTTATTCCCCCCTACAATGCTTCTTTATGTCCCCCAGGTGAGAGATATTATTCTGTATCTGTCGCTTTCTTTCTGACTAACTTCAGTCTCCAGATATATTCACATATGTACCATAGCTTCTTTATCAAGTCTTCTGTTCTTGGATACATGAATTTTTTCCAAATTTTCACTATTGTGAATAGTCCTACACTCAATATAGATAGGAGTGTCTTTTCTAAATAGAATTTTTTGGCCCTTAGAGTAAATGCCCAGAAATGGAATTCATGGATCATATGGAAGCTCAATTCCTAGATTTTGAAAAGTGTCCATATTTTTTCTAAAAGGTTGCACTGTTGGTATTTCCACCAGCAATGAATGAGGGTCCTTTTCTCCTCACATCCATGACAGCACTGGTTCGTCTGTTCTTTGTGATGTGTCTCAGTTTCCCTGGTGAGAGATGAGATCTTATGATTGTCTAGATTTGCATTTCCCTTATAAGTGATGCAACACATTTTTTCATATATATTTTGGCCAAATGCATGTCTTCTTTAAATAAGTTTCTGTTCATCTCTCCTTTACTCCCAATCTTTGGAATGAATATTTTCTTTTTCTTGTTTAGTTCTATCAGTGCTTTATAGATCTTCAATATTACCATTTTTCAAATGAATTATAGCAAATATTCTCTCTGAGTTAGTGGATTATCATTTCTTGTTTGTCTGTTTTTTGGCTCTTGGTGTCATGCCCAGCGATGCATTGACCTGATATTTTCTTAATTTTATTTTTTATTTTTAAGATTTTTTAAATTGAATCACTGTGAGATGATCTTTACAAAGCTGTTCATGATTAAGTTAGAGTCATACAATGTTCCAACACCCATCCCTCCATCAGTATAAGTTTCCCAGCACGTGTCCCCACTTTCCCTCCCATCACACCCTCCCGCAGTAAGCATTTTTTCTTCTCTCTCTCTCTCTCTCTCTCTCTCTCTCTCTCTCTCTCTCTCTCTCTCTCTCTCTCTCTCTCTCTCTCTCTTGCTCTCTCTCTCTCATTATGGGCATTGTGGTTTGCAATAAAGGTTATTGTGTATATCTCTTTACCTCCTTTTAACACTCAGTTCTTGTGCAGCATGATCAAGTATTTGCATTTGATTTTATTTTAGCCACTGTGGTTCGCAAAATTGTTATTCATAAGGGTTCATACATGACCATTACAGCACCACACCTTCCACCATAGTGTCCCAAATATGAGATCAAAAGAAACATAATAAAGGAACAGGAAATGGTCAAAGTTATCAGAATTTAAGATTTTTGTCCATAGAATTGATATTACTCGGGGGTTGAGTGGGAGAAATTCTTGGGCCACTGGTGGAGAGAAGTGGGCATTCTGGTGATGGATTTGGTGTTGGAAAGATGTATGCATGAAAAATATAAACATAGTATTTTGAATCCTGGTACCTCAATAAAATGGTCTATAAAAATAAATAAGATATAGGTCAAGAGAGATACTGCAGAGAGTAGGGCACATGCCTTACACTCAGTGAACCCAGTTTCCATCACCAGCATCCCGTATGGTCCCCCAAGCCAGGAGTGGCTCTGAGCATTGCCAGGTGTGACACATAAACAAAAACAAACAAATATAAGTAAAATAGGATCATATCAATAGGACAGCAAGTAGGACAATTGTCTCGCACACAGCTGACCTGTGTTCAATCCCCAGTACCACATATGGTCCTTTGTATTTACCAGGAGTGATCCCTGGGTACAGAAACAGAAGTAGATTTTTGAGCACCGCTGGTTGGGATTCAAAAACCAGATCAAGATAAAGAGTAAGTGAAATAATGGACTAGATTGCTCACATAAATTTAGATGTGGGTTACTTTCATATAGCCTACCTTCATCCATCAGTTAGAAAAGCAGCCTATTTCCCATAGTGAAAGCAATTTCAAGTGGGGACAGAAGGGAGAATGAGAAGGGGTAATAGTAAAAGTAAAATATTGAAAGTGAAAGTTGCTTTACTATCTCTCATTTCCCAGAGTTGAACCTCTAATCCCCAAACTTCCAGAAGGAAACCTCCATCTTTTTTTCATTTTCAACCATGGGTATCCCAGGTCAAGGCATAGGCATCTGTTTAAGAGAAAAGAAACATGCAGTAACATCAGAAATAAAGTTTATATAACATACCTTGCCTTCATTCTTTCTTAATAGTGACAAGCAGATGCCTGGAGAAGGAAAGAGCCTCCTGAGATGATCAGTTTCTCAAAGAAGAGACGACAGAGGAAGGGGAACTTAGCGTGGGAGGGAGACTTATCAAGCAGCTGAACAACTCCTCTGATTTCCTGTATAGGGACATGATGGCAAATTAGAATGTAGAATTGTTTGAGTCCTGACTACTGTGGAATCATTCTTTAATATTTGACACGATTTTACTCCTGCCTCCAAATCTGAGCATCCCCAACCCTAGATGGTCCCCTTCACTGCAGCAAACTACTATAGTTCTTTCATTTCCAATGGTGTGCCAAGGCACAATGCCAAGCAATGTGAGTTAGTCCTGGGAGGCAGTATTGATAAGATTAATGCACATCTTCCTTACCAAACACTTGAAGTCTTCATATTTTTATTTATCCTACTTGTAATTAATGGAGATTTACATTTTCTTTAGATTGACTATAGAAGTAGGTTAAATCAATGATGAAATTCTTTCTTATCGTATTTTCAGAATTATCAAATCATTTCAACAGTTCTTCTGTTTTGGTTATATATTTTTAAATTTATTTTTATTTATCATTAATAAGTGGATCAACTCCTCCTCATATATGATGATAAATTTTAGGATATAGCAGAATATTTTAATGATCATATTTGGAATTTAAATTTATTTCAATAGCCTAAGATTCTAAAAATAATTATATAATATGCAGTAGAATATGGATGATTGTTCGGGCTGGACTGAGCTACCAGGGCGAGCCCATGTATACTGTACTGTACTACGGACAGGAACATAGTGACCCATGAAAATGGGCGAGATTTCTCATGTGTCCTGACTGGTTTGGATGAAGCTGAACATTTTCCTCCTTCAAGCTGCCTTCAGAAAAATAATTTCAGTATACTGAAAAGAGCGAGCGGTTTTCCTTCCCTCACAGAAGCCTGGCTGGTCTTTGACATGCAGATGGTGTTAGCCAGGCCTGACATTTGATATTGTAAATTGTAGGCTCTGGCCCAGCCTAGTCTTTGGGATGTAGATTTCAAGTGCAGGGCCCAGTTTTGTCTTTGGGATGTAAATCCAAGTGCTTTTAGCCCAAGGAAGGTTTCAGTTTTGGTTTTGCATCTTCTTTCTGGAGGCCTAGATTACTGGCCTGCAGATACAAGGAAATAATGTTGCCTCAATGTTCTTCCTGTAACATCTTTTGATGCCTTTGGTGACGTCACTATATTGCGCCCTTTAGAGCTACCATGATCAATAAAGGGAGGTCCTGGAGGCCCTCTGTCTTTGCTAAGAGCCAGAGAGAGCCTTAGGCCTCCAATCAAGACATTTTTTCCCGTGTTCCTTATCTCAGCGCCTCTGACCACACATACGTTCACACAACAGATGATACTGCTTTTTCCTTCAGCTGAATTAAAGATATACACACATCAATGTTAGTAACATTTCTTAGTACAATAGCCAGAATATGGAAACCAAATCTCCAATGGAGAAGAATAGATAAAGAAGTTGTGGTATACATACATGTTAGAGTATTATTCAGCCATAAATAAACATTAACTTTGAATTGAATGGAACCCATCCTAAGCAAAATAAGCCAGGGGGATAAGTACAAATACCAATATACTCAATCATCTGTGATAAATATATATCATGCATATATACAAATATAGATATATATATAATTGAATAAATACCAAATGATGACAAAAATCATGGACTAAAGAAGTTATAAAGACAGAGGGGTCATGCATGGGGGAAATTGGTTACGTGGAGTCAAAGTAAAATAGGATCTTGGTAGAGGTTCTGGGGCCTGTGGTGGTGGGGAGGTGAGGTAACTGTATGTATTACTGCATTAATTCTAGTATAACTATGTTACCTAAACTACAATTAAAAAATAATAGGTGTCCTTATTCACAATAGCCAAAATCTGAAAACAACTCAAGTGCCCAAGAACAGATGACTGGTTAAAGAAACATTGGTACATCTATACAATGGAATACTACGCAGCTGTTAGAAGAGATGAAGTCATGAAATTTTCTTATAAGTGGATAAACATAAAGAGTATCATGCTATGTGGAATGAATCAGAAAGAGAGGGACAGACATAGAAGGAGCACACTCATTTGTGGAGTATAAAATAACGTAATACAAGACTGACACCCAAGGACACTAGATAGAAGGGTCAAGAAGATTGTTCCATAGTTGGAAGCCTGCCACATGACAGGGCAGGGAGAGGACAGCTGGAATAGAGAAGGGATGACTAAGAGAATGATAGTTGGAGGAATCTGTTGGGATGGGAGTTGTGTGCCAAAAGTAGATATAGGACCAAACATGATAACCTCTCAGTATCTGTATTGCAAACCATAATGCCCAAAAGTAGAGAGAGAGTATGGGGAATATTGTCTGCCATGGACACAGTGGGATTGTGGGAAAGGTGGGGGTATACTGGGGATATTGTTGGTGGGGAATGTGCACTGGTGGAGGGATGGGTGTTTGATCATTGTATGATTATAACTCAGACATGAAAAATTGTAACTATATCTAATGGTGAATCAATAAAATTAGCACTATAAAAAAAAGAAAGAAAATCAGGATACTTTGGTCAAATTTATAGAGATTTTGGGCAGACTTTGCATTGGTGACTAATAAAACAATAACCTAGTCATAAAAAAATAATAGGTGTCCAATGATAGGTAAATGAGTTATAAAGATATGGTATATATATGTATATATATACAATAGATTACTATGCAGCTATAAAGAATGATGAAACCAGCAATCCACTGCAACATGGATAGAACTGGAATATGGCATGTTCACATAAGTATTCCAGAAGACAAACACGAGATGATATATAGAGTGCTAGATAAAGGAGTGCAATGTTTTAAAGGAGAGATGTCTGGAACACCTTGGCCCCAGAGTATAGGGAGAAGGACAGAGAAAGAAAGAAATTGAGGGGGCAAGAAGAGACTGACTGATAGAGACAGGGTGTAGGGGTCAAGGGGATTCAAGAGATTGGTGGTGTAAAAAAGTAGAATAGCTTAACGGTCTGGGAATGGGTTTGTGAAAAGGAAGAAATAGATGGAGAGGAGAATCAGGCAAAAATGGATTTTAAAAAATTTTTTTATTAGTGAATCACCATGAGGTACAGTTACACACTTAAAAACGTTCGTACTTGCATTTCAGTCATACAATGGTCAGGTGCCAATCCCTCCAGTGCCCATTTTCCACCACCAATGGTCCCAGTATCCCTCCCACCACCCCCACCCAGTCAGACATGGATTTATTGAAGTGCTCCTAAAAAGTCTCTAAAGAGACTAGTGAACTGTGTGCAACCTGTGTTTTTAGGGTGGATTTATATGGATGTAAAGGAGGCCTAGGATGGGGAAGGAAAGCGTGGTTTACTTGGTACCAGGTTCTGTTTCTGCCTGATAAGAGGACTGACTGACACCACAGGGTCTTTGTGTGAGTTCCGAGAGTTATGAGTTATGTCTGAAGATATTCACCAGCAGTTTCAAGGTGTCCCTCTCCCCTCAATCCCCCTGGGTCCAATCCCCATGCTTGTTTCCTTATGTAGGTCTCTACAGATTCCTTCTTTCAGGAGGTGGGGGGAGAGGAGGCCACACTTGGAAGTTCTCAGGGGATACTCCTGGCTCTGTTCTCATAACTAACTCCCAGAACTTCTTGTGGCAGACAATGCAGTTCTGGGGATTGAATGAGGGTCTCTTGTGTGCGAAGCAAGAAGCAAGTGCTCAACTTGCTGACTCATTTCAGTCCTGAATATCTCCCCGTTTCCTGTATTTCTGTGCCTCTTTTGTTCTGACTGCTCATCTCTTTGATTCTCATTGTCTCATTTGTCCCTTTTATTTTTTTTGTTTGCGTTACCAAATTCAATATTATGTGTTGACTTTTTTGGGGTTTTTTTCACAGATTTTTTTTCTTTTTATAATTTCCACCTTTATAGCATTGTGAAAGACTATATTTATATATATTTCACAAAATATATATAAATAACTGTATTGACAGTTGTTTTGCATTCCAGCCCATGTTTTATCGTATTATTTCTTATACTAGAGAATAATGTGTTTTTAGAATTTTAGGGATAAAGAGCTCTATGAATATCTATAAAAACTAGTTTTTCCAACTCCTCATTAAAAGTTATTGATTCCCCTTGACTTTCTGAGCTCTTGATCTGTCCAGTGTCATAAAAGAGGGTGTTAAAATCTATTATTACTAATGTATTGCTGTCATATCCTATTTTCAGATGCTTAAAAACTGTGATGCTGTGTCAGGTATGTGTGTGAATAAGGGCCCAGTTTACCTCATATATTTTTAGCTAAATTAAAACAGAAACAAAATAATTCATTACAAATAAATTAGAATAGCAGTTTAATTTCTCCTTTAATACAAGATACCATGTACGAGTGGGTTTTCTACTGAATTTCAGCAACTTTCAAAAGAGAAAATATTATTTATATTACTCAACTCTCCTAGAAAATTTAGGAAACAAGATAGATTTTTTTCCTAGTTTTTATAAAACCAAATAATACTCTTGAACGAATCTAATAATATCACTTAGAAAGATAATTATAGACCAATATTTTAATTAACATAAATACAAAGTTTTTCAACAAAACTCTTCAAGAACTAAAACTAGAAAAATACTAAAAACACATAATTGTGCATCAAGATGAAGCTGATTTACTCCAGGGATGATAGAATGGTTGAACACGGGGCACTTAATGTAATATACCACATTAACAAAAGTAAAGATAAAAATAATATAGCCATAAAAATAAATGCAGCAGAAGCTTTTAATAAGACTCAATATTTATGATTTTTAAAACTGAACAAAATGTGGTTCAATGAATTTACCTCAATATAGCAGAGGTAATATATGACAAAACACAGCATCACAATTGTAAAAAAACAGTATTATTTCCTCTAAGACCAGACACAAGTCAGTGTTTATCCTCATTATTGAACATATTTTTTTGGAAATCCTAGTCACAGCATTTAGACAAGAGAAACAAAATTAAAAGTTTCAAGTTACTATCACAATATTTATTCTATCCTTATCTTCATATTACTAGATGGTTTTCATAGAATACCTTAAATCAGTCACTGTGATTCGCTGTGTTATTCATCAATTTGCTCTAGAGGGTGCCAGTAACATCTCCATTTGTCCTAGCCCTGACATATTAGCATCCTCTCTTTACTCGTCCTTCCCAACGGTGCCACATTGAGGATCTTTCAGGGTCAGGGGAATGAGACCCATCATTGTTACTGTTTTTGGCATATTGAATATGTCACTGGGAGCTTGCCAGAATACCCTAAATATTTCCCAAAAATGCTTACAAATATGTGTATATATTATTATATATTTAAATAGCCCCACATGGCATTTTAAATTATTTCTAAAACACTTTATTTCTATATTTTTCTCAGATTGTCTCAGCTCATCTCATTTGAATGAGCCACATGCATGAGGAAACCAGCAGAGGAACCCAGGTGTGCAGGATTCACTGAAATCTCCAAGGCTGTTCAGATCAGGACTGGGCTTCTTCCACCCAGATCCCCCATTTTCCAGTAGCTAGGCAGTCACACCCTGAAACGGTCCGGTCCGTCCTTCATCCCCCTCTCCATGCTGTGTAATCCCATCAATGGCCAACATCCAGAGACTATAAAACCAAGCTCCCGGAAGCACATGGCCACAATGTGGCTACTGACATCTAATAGCCAAGTTCTCCTTCTTGGAGAACCTGACAAGCTACCAAGAGTCTAATGCCCATTCAGGAGAGCCTGGCAAGCTCCCCATGGCATATTCATATCCCAAATACAGTAACAGATATATACATACCTCTCGGAGAGCCCAGCAAGCTACCAAAAGTAGCCTACCTGCACAGCAGAGTCTGGCAAGCTACCCATGGTGTATCCGATATGCCTAAAACAGTAACAATACGTCTCATTCTCCTGACCCTGAAAGAGCCTCCAATCATTGGGAAAGATGAGTAAGGAGAGGTTGCTAAAATCTCAGGTCTGAGGTCTGAGTGTAATACAGACATTACTGGTGCCTGCTTAAGTAAATCAACAAACAACGGGATGACAGTGTCCTTCCTTCCTATGTAATGTATATATTTGCATATTAGAATACCTGCATATTAATAGTTATTTGAATTTCACTGTCTTGTAAGTTCAAGTTTTCAGAATGCAGTCAACTATTGTTTAACTATTGTTTATCTTCAGGTATGTTTGGATGCCTCTACAGTATATGATGGAATATACTATGGAATGTTTTGTCAATGTTTTCATTAAAAAATGTAATGCATTTGGATATAATGTTTAGACCTTTATCCACATATCCTTAAAATATGTTTTTAAACTGGAAATACAAGGTATTTGGGACATGAGGTAGAGAAGAAAAATGTTGAGTAACCAGAAATATTAAATTCCTATTGAGAATGTGGAATAAAACAGCCACTTCATAAAAGGGGCTAGGAATTACAAAGTTAATCCTCTAACTTTCTTCCTTACTATTACCAGGTAATATCATTTGAAATCATTTATCCCTGATATATCAAACTATATGTTTTGGAAAAAATAATTGAATAAGGATGTCTACATATTGTTTACTTATAATAGACAAAATATTTACAATTTTAGCATTATAAGTAGCAACACAAAAATAAATTGTGACTCATGCATAGAAGAATAAGACTGAGCTTTTAAAAGGTATAAACCACCAATAAATGAAATGCAATGATGTGGTTAATCCACTGAAGTATTTAACTGAGTAAAATAAAGTATAAGCAATAATGTAAAATATGATCACAAGTGCATGAAGTCAGAGGTCAAGCAAAAATAGACATTGATGATAAAGAAAAATAATAACTGTGGGACAGGATGGCTAGAATATACATGAAGGATCTTTCATAGGTGATCATAGCATTTTATGTCTTGACTGAGGTTTGAGTATCTGACTTTAGTCACTGTCAAAACATATCCAGCTGTGCAGGTTTTAATCTGCACTGAATACAATTTTTAATTATACTTCCAAAGATTATATCACTGTCATCCCATTGCTCATCGATTTGTTCGAATGGGCACCAGTAATGTCTCTCATTGAGAGACTTATTGTTACTGTTTTTGGCATATCCAATAGGAACGGGTAGCTTCCCAGGCTTTGCCTCTCAGGCCAAAGATTATGAAATAGTATTAAAAATGAAGCTGAGGATTATCTTTTTGATCAAAGTGGATTGTTTTCTTTTGGTGTTTGGACTATACTTGGGCTTACTCCTGGCTCTGGGATCACTCCAGGCAGGGTTTGGGGGACCAAATGGGATGTCAAGACCAAACCTGGATTGGGTGCATGCAAGGCAAGCACTCACCTACTTAACTATCTCTTCAGTCCCGTCAAAGTGAATTTTTCAAACACCCTAGACATGAGTTTGCTAAAATCACTTGACATGGTGGTGAATGGCATGGATCATGTTGTCAGGTTGTCCTTGAGTCTGTCTTCAGGGTGTCAGACAGGCATAGCTGTTAAACCGCTGTTGAAGGGAATAGTTTATTTTAAAACCAGGGGCCCAGGTATGAAAAACATAGGAAATCTCCCAAACTGGAGGAAAAATTGACTGTGAAAGCCATGTAAGCATGACAAATCAACACCTCTGAATTAGGGCAAACGCTGGCTTTCCAACATCTCCAGGGTCTCCTGAGGAGGGCTGCCTTGGTCTACATCCATGTCAGGAACATCCTGCAAAGCCCTCCTTAGAACCAGACTGAGGTTCTGCCTTTGACGCTGCTTCCGCTGACGAAAGGAGCCAACAAAGAAGTAAATGATGGGGTTGGCACAGCAGCTGATACAAGCTAGTACACGAGCAGGTTGATTAAATTTGTAGGTAAGCATCCTAATCTTCTCTTCAATCCAGAATAGGAGGAACCAGTTGATGCCCCAGGGCAGGCCACAGAAGAGAAAGACCAGCACTGTGAGTCCGATGGTGGCATACAGTCTAGTAAGTCGCATTCTTTTGAAGAAATATAACAATCTGACCAACAGTATCAGACTTGAAATAGATAGAAATAAAAATGAGAAAATCAGCCATGCAGCAATGACAAAATCAAATTTCTTACACCACAAAAAATAATTACAGTATTTTTGATTCAGGATGCTCAACAAAAAGGACCAGGCCCAGAGCAGGGCACATATGAGAGCTGAAATATGATTTTGTCGGTGGCAGCGAAACCAAATGGGAAACAGAACTGAAAGGCACCGCTCAGTGCTGATGGCACTGAGAAGACTCAAGCCTGTAATGTACGTAGGGGTCAACATGGTGTATAAAATTACAGAGAGGTCGAAACTAATGCAATTAGTGATGTAAATGACCCAATTCAGGCATAAAATTAACTGGGAAAGGAGATAAAGAAAATCAGCGCCAGCTAAATTGAGGATGTAGGTGGAGAAAGCATTCCTCTCTATCTGGAAGCCCAGGATCCAGAGGACAATAGCATTTCCTGCTAGCCCAACTAGGGCAATGATGATTATCAGTGAGGTTATGATCAAGGTCTCTGAGTCCCATCTTGAGTCGCAGATCTGATCACTGCCATTCAGTGTTGTAGATTCAACGCCCTTAGCTGAGATAGTTGGATAGTTGTTCATAAGCCCTCCGCTTATGGTGCTCCTGGAAATACAAACAATACTGAAGAATTTGCGGTGTGATCAGTGGTTTCATGGCAGCATTCTAACTGACAATGACTATTCCATGTTACAGAGGAGGATTAGATACTTGCAGAGATAAAATACTCACTGACAGTTCATAGCTTTGGAGAATCCCTGCATTTTGTCTCTGTTCTGAGTATAAAGTGGGATTTCTCTCCTGAAGTCCACCCCATGACATACATTACTATTCTATGACCTTATTTACTCCCCTAGTTGCTAGGTCCAGCCTTGTTGTCCAGGAAGAGAGAAGACAGGGCAGGCTGTGAGGAACACCATCAGGATGGTCCATACAGCATGTCTTCTGTCTGAGAACTAGTTTTTCTCTTTGAAGGATGTTGGAAGTCCCAGGTATTATTTACGACATTAGGGATTGAATGTGGTCTGCCCAGCAAGGAAATGAGATGTATAATTAAGGTTACAAGTAGAGTTTGAACTTTGGTTAAGACACTGTTACATATAGATAGGCTTGTTGGGCTAGGAATAGCCCAGTTTGTAAGTTCTCTGAAGATTGCTGTTCTTTTCTACACTTAATTAATATGTTTCTTGGTCTAACATTTATGAGAGACATTATGAGTCAATATACAGTTTTATCTTCAACAAATAGATGAAGAATGAGTAAATTAGGACTTTAAAAATAAAGGAAATGAGTTAAATGTAATTAAGGTCTACATGAAAGGAAATGTCATTGGAAAAATCACTTATAAATACACCTTTAAAAATAATTTCTCATCTTACTGTTAAAAGCTCTTTTAACTTAATAAGATTCTTAATGTCATGTAATAATCATGATAACCATATTGGCTGGCCATAAATGCAATTGTGCTACTGTGTATATGCCTATTTTCCTTCATTAATAATTAAAAATTTTATAAACTTGAATCTGCCTCATCACTGTCACTGTCATCCCATTGCTCATCGATTTGTTCGAGCAGGCACCAGTAACATCTCTCATGGTGGTTTATGTTCAATAATTAAAAACCCTTATCTAGCTATTGTCTCCAAGAGGTCAGTTATTATATTATTCTCAAAAACAAAAAAGGTAACTCATAAAGAAAATTAATGATTTTCTTAAATTTTGCAATAAAGCATAAGTCCAATATCAGCCCTGATCCCTCATAGATTGCTCTATACCCACTGTTTTGTCACATCATTCTTTATGTGAGCAGAGATGAAGAAAAATCTCCACTGCATCAGATTATGAGGATAACTGGGGGTTATAAGGATCACAAGTTCTCACCATAGCCCATCTCCTTCACTTAAGAATTAGTGTTCATAGAATTTTAAAACAGAAAAAGATTCTATTTATCTAGAGGTCTTTGACTTGAGACACCCTGACCAAAGGAGATAAGCTGAAAAAACATTCTCTTCTTACTCTCGTTTCCTCCTCTTCCCAAGAACTGAAGCCCATGTATCCTGAAGGTCATGTTGGGAATGGAGTATGAAATCACCTTTTTTTTAATAGGGGGCAACATATTGCCAGGGACATGCTCCTTCATACCTTCTCCATGAGTCCAGTTCTAGGAACGGCAGTCACAATAACAGTGGGACTCTGTCTACCACAACAAATGCATAGACTTAAAATACTTATAAATGCATGTCCAACCAATGTTTAAGATAAAAGAACAACTAATTATATTATTCTATTGCTGATGCATTTAAAATGATTGTGACTAACCATTTTCCCCACACTGACAAAGATGGATATATGCAACCAAACTAAAGCAAGGAAAAAGAAACCAATTCAATCACATGGGGAAAGTCCCAAGACAAACCTACTCCAAACAGGCTAAAGAAGATATGAATGTTCTCCATTTGCCATCAAGCCCCATTTTTACTTCCTCTGCACCAAAGGAGTAAATTTGTCTGTATCTCACAACCAGTCCCTCTTAATTCACTGCCCCTGAGGTGTTCAGAGAGAATACATAGAATGGAGAATGAGGACAGAAGGATAGATATTTAGAATTTTAACTACCTGGGTTTCTCCTTACCAGATTATGGTTTGGAAGTGGTTATATAAATAAATCTATTTATGGTTCCCTTAATATATCTCCCTGGTGCTTTTCCTACACCCACAGTTACACTAATTACTTCAGTTGCTATCTCCTTTATTCTTCTTTTTTTATAAAAAATATTTTTAGGCATCATGGCTTACAAAACTGCTACTGGTGTGGTTTTATACATAAACATTCCAGCACCACATCCTCCACCAAGGTGTTCACTTCCCTCCATCACTGTCCCAGGATCTACCAAAAATTTCTTCTCTCTGTGATACCCTTCCTTCATATATTCTCCCAAGTTTATGATATGTAGTTCTCTGTTATTACTTCTACTGATGAGTTAGCCATTCATATAAATTTCCCTGAACTGTTGATATGCCTCTTAATTAAACTATTCTCTGCCTTTATATTTGAGACCATCTGAATTTTTTGTAGTAAACTAAGGTATGTAGGCAAGAAAATAACTTTCCAAAAGTAAGTAAAGCAATACACTTAATTACTCACAGAACTTTATATATAAAGGATACTGGCATATAGTCTACCTTTATCTATCAGTCAGAGAAGCAATCTATTCATTATAATGACAGAAATTTCATGTGGGAATGAAGGGAAGAATGTGAAGAGGAAACTTTAAAAGTAAAACATGTTCCTTTACTATCTCTTACATTCTGTGCTGAATTTTCCAGTCTCTAGCCATCAGAAAGGGAACTTACATCTTTTGTCCTGATGTATCCATGTGGATTCCAGGTCAAGGTATATGTATGTGCCTAAGAACCAAATATACACCAGTAACATCAGGCATAAACAGTATGTAACATACCTTTCCTCCATTCTTCTTTAAAGGTAACAAGCAGACTTCTGCTGAAGGGAAGGACCTCCTGGGATAGACAGTCCCTCAGAGAGGAGACGACCGGAGAAGAAGAATGCAGTGCTGGAGGGAGACTTATCAAGCTTCTGGGCAGCTCCTGTGATTTCCTGTACAGGGACATGATGGCAAATGAGAGCATAGAATCATTTGACTCATGACAGCTGTGGAGTTGTTTCTCAACATTTTATCTGATTTTGGTCCAATCTCTCAATCTGGACATCCCCACTCACATGTGGTCCTCTGTCCTGCAAATGATTATTGTATTTTTTCATTTCTACAGGTGTCCCTGGGAAGTCATCTAAAAGTTTTATCTTCAACAAACAGATGAAGAATGAGTGAATAGGGACTTTAAAGATAAAAGAAATGAATTAAATGCAATTAAAACCTACATGAAAATAAATGTTATTGGAAAAATCACTTATAAATATATTTTAAAAAATAATCTCTCATCTTCCTGTGAAAAACTCTTTTCACTTGATAGGATTTTTTTTAATGTTGTATAATTATGGGCAATGAAAGTTAGCACTTATTACAAAGATTAACACACATCCTCCTCATCAAGCATTTAACCCCCTCCATGCTATGTCCTATAATTTTTCTTTAACAGAATAGTAATTAATGGAGGTTCATATTTTCTCTACTATTGACCATAGAAGTAGATCAAATCTGTGATCAAAGTATTTCTGACCTTATTTTCAAATCATTTCAAGTTTTCTTATAAGCTCTATTTTATCATGACATATTTGAATAATATGTTTTTTATTTGTCACTAATAACTAGTGGATTAATTCCTCCTAAGATAATGAGACTTTAAGATATAGTAGAAAATTAAGAATAGTCATATTTAAAATTTAAATTAACTTCAATTTGCAGCCTAATATTTTTAAATAAAAAGTTTATAAAACGCAATAGAAAATGGAAAATATGAACACAAATATAGAAAGTGTACCTATGGAAAAACAGGGCAGAAATATTGTAGGAGCATATAAAAATACCTTCCACAGTCATTGTGCTATGAGCATTATTAAATCTTAAGATATATTTATAAAAATTTCTAAGTCCTCTCGAACCCCAGCTGGTTTCCACGCTGCCGGTCGTGCATGGGTAGTCCAGCAGCTGCCCAGCCCCTCCTCCCATCACCGTGACTTCCTGCCTGGCTCCCTAATACCGCCCCTGCCTCCAGCAAGAGGGAATAGGAATAGACAACTACAAGGTTCCAACTCTATATTTCCACAACAATATGAAGAAACAGCGAAAATCCCCTCCATGAAGAGAGGGAGCAGAAAAGATTCCAGAAAACTCAACAGGGGCTACTCACATCTACAACCTCTTAGATAAAGAATTCAGAGAGGAAATCTTGAGGAGAGTCTACGTACTCTAAGCAAATATATAACAGACATCCAATAAATTAAGGGAGGATATGAATGAAACATTGGAATGGTCCGCCAAAAAAATGCAGGAAGAAATGAGAGCAGAAATTTCAAAACTACGAACAGAAGTCACGCAAATAAAGGAATCGGTAGATGAATTAAAAATCTCAGTAGATGCCCTCAACAGTAGAATAGCTACAGCTGAAGACAGAATCAGTGAGCTTAAAGATGAGCTGCAGAAAGTTTACAGACAATAACAAATAATGGCAAAAGACCTCAAAATGGCTATAGAGCGAATCAGAGTCCTTGGGGATGACTTCAAGAGGAACAACAAAAATCATTGGAGTACCAGAAGCACAGAGAAGTAACCCCAATGAAAAAAAAAAACACACTGAGAGACATCATTGCCAAGAAATTCCCAGAGCTGGAAAAGGCAGGCATCCAGATCCAAGGAGTCCAAAGAGTACCAGCAAAAAGAGACCTGAATAAAAAGACTCCAAGGCATATCATAGTCAGAATGGCGGATGTTGTGGATAGAGACACAGCTCTGCAAGCAGCAAGGTCAAAAAAGGAAATCACATACAAAGGAGCACCCCTCAGATTTACAACAAACCTGTCAAAGGAAACTCTCCGAGCCCGAAGACAATGGTGGGACATGGTGAAAGAACTCGCCGAAATGAACATCTCACCAAAAATACTTTATCCGGCTAAACTCTCACTCAAACTCAAAGGAACCATACACATTTCTCGGATAAACAACAGCTCAGGAACTTCACGGACTCAAAACCAAATTTAAAAGAAGGTCTAAAGGGGCTATTGTAAGACAAGGAAGAATCCCATAACAAACCCCACAGAAAGATGACACAAAGCCCCATGACAATAATCTCTCTCAATGTCAGTGGCCTAAATGCACCTATCAAAACACACAGAGTGGCAAAATGGATCCGGAGACTAAAACCAACATTCTGCTGCCTGCAAAAATTACACCTGAGTAGTCAGAGCAAAAAAGACTCAAATTCAAAGGATGCAAAACAATCCTGCAGACAAACAACTCCCTCAAAAAAGCTGGAGTGACCATACTAGTACCCACAAACATAGATTTTCGGTTGAAAAAGATTAGAAGGTACAATGAAGGTCATTTTCTATTTATCAAGGGATATGTACAACAGGAGGAAATCACAATCTTAAATGTATATGCACCTAATGAATCACCAGTTAAATACTTAAAACAACTCCTAACAGACGTTAAAGAGGACATCACCAGCACCACAATAGTAGTCTGAGACTTCAACACCACCTTATCACCTCTGGATAGATTGACAAGAACAAAACTCAGCAAGGAAACACAGACTCTGGAAGAAGAAATTGAAGAGAGGGGCCTAATAGACCTATACAGGGATTTAGACCCCCAAAAGAAAGAATACACATTCTTTTCCAGTGCACATGGAACATTTTCCAAAATAGACCATGTACTGGGCCACAAAACATACCTCAGTAGAATCAGAAAAATAGAAATTGTATCAACCATATTTTCAGATCATGATGCGCTGAAGATAGAAACTAACCACACAAAGAAACGAAGAACCAAATCAAACACCTGGAAATTAAACAAACCAATGTTGAACAATGAGTGGGTCAGGAAGGAAATCAAGGAAGAAATCAAAAGATACCTAGAAACAAATGAGAACAAAGTCACGAGCTACCAAAACATATGGGACGCAGCTAAAGCTGTGTTGAGGGCAAAATTTATAGCTCTGCAAGCATTCCTCAGGGAGGAAGAAAGGGTCTACATAGATAGTTTGACTTCACAGCTCAAGATATTAGAAAAGGACCAGAAAAAGTAACCCAAACCAGATCGAAGGAAAGAAATAATAAAAATTAGAGCAGAAATTAATGACAAGGAAACTCAGAAAACAATCTGAAAGGTCAATGAAATCAAGAGCTGGTTCTTTGAGAAAATAAACAAGATTGATAAACAGCTAACAAGACTCACAAAGAAAAAGAGAGAGAGAACCCTAATAAACTGAATAAGAAATGAAAAGGGGGACATCACAACAGAAACCAATGAGATTAAAATTACATCAGAGCTACTTTGAAGATCTGTATGCCACGAAACAAGAGAACTTAAAAGAAATGGTTGAATTCCTTGATTCCTACAATCTCCCAAGAAGACCTGGAATACTTGATTCCTACAATCTACCAAGAAGACCTGGAATACTTGAATAGACCCATTACTATCAAGGAAATTCAAACTGCAAACAAAAGTCTCCCCAAATCAAAAGCCCAGGTCCAGATGGATTCACTGGCGAATTCTTCTGAACATTTAAAGAGGACCTGTTGCCAGTTCTCCTCAACCTTTTACAGGAAATTGAAAAAAACAGGAACTGTCCAAAACAGTTTCTATGAGGCACATATCTCTCTAATACCAAAAGCAAACAAAGACACCACTAGCAAAGAAAATTACAGACCAATATCCCTGATGAACACCGATGTGAAGATCCTCAACAAAATATAAGGAAATATAATCCAACAACTCATCAAAAAGATCATACACCATGATCAAGTGGGATTCATAATGGGGATGCAAGGATGACTTAACATTCAGAAATCAGTCACCATCATCCATAATATCAACAAAAATAAAGACAAAAACCATATGATCATATCAATAGATACAGAGAAAGCATTTGACAAGATCCAACATCCGTTCGTGATGAAAACTCTCACCAAAATGAATTTTGGAAGAACTTTCCTCAAGATAGTCAAAGCCATCTACCACAAACCCATGGCAAACATTATCCTCAATGGGGAAAAACTAAGGGCATTTCCTCTAAGATCAGGGACAAGACAAAGATACGCATTCTCACCACTTCTATACACCATAGTACTGGAAGTACTTGCAATAGCTGTTAGGCAAGAAAAAGACATTAAGGACATCCATACAGGAAAGAAAGAAATCAAACTCTCACTATTCCCAGATGACATGATAATATAACTAGAGAAGCCTAAAACTTCTACTAAGAAACTCTTAGAAACAATAAGCTTGTACAGTAAAGTTTCAGGCTATAAAATCAATATGCAAAAATCCATGACCTTCCTATATGCAAACAATGAGACAGAGAAAAGGTACTTGGAAAAAGCAATCCCAGTCACAATTGTGATCCAGAAAACCAAATACCTCGGAATCAGCTTAACTAAGGAAGCAAAGTACCTCTACAAAAAAAACTCTAAAAAGCTACTCCATGAAATAAAAGAGGACATGAGAAAATGGAAACATATCCCCTGTTCATGGATAGGGAGAATCAACATTGTCAAAATGGCAATACTCCCCAAAGCATTATACAGATTCAATGTGATCCCTATAAAGATACTCATGAAATTCTTCAAAGAAATGAATCAAGCTATCCTACAATTCATATGGAACAACAAATGCCCATGGATAGCTAAAACAATTCTGGGAAAAATATTATGGGAGGCATCACCTTCCCCAACCTTAAATTTTACTACAAAGCAGTAACAATTAAAACAGCATGGTACTGGAACAAAGGCAGAGCTGAAGACCAATGGAACAGGGTGGAATATCCCTACACACAACCCCAAATGTATGATCATCTAATCTTTGATAAGGGAGCAAGAGACATGAAGTGGAGCAAGCAAAGCCTCATTAACAAATGGTGCTGGCACAACTGGACAACCACATTAAAAAGAATGGGCTTAGATCTCAACCTGACACCATGCACAAAAGTCAGATCAAAATGGATTAAAGACCTCAACATCAGACCACAATCCATAAGGTACATTGAAGAAAAAGTTGGAAAAACCCTCCACGATATTGAAGATAAAGGTATATTCAAAGATGACATGCAACTAATCAATCAAACAGAAACAGAGATAAACAAATGGGACTATATTAAACTAAGAAGCTTCTGCACTGCAAAAGATACAATGACCAGAATTCAAAGACAATCTATGGAATGGGAAAGGATATTCACCCAAAACCCATCCAATAAGGCATTAACATCAAGGCTATAAGGCACTGGTTGAACTCTACAAGAATCAAACATCCAACCCCATAAGAAAATGGGGTGAAGAAATGAACAGAAACTTTCCCAAAGAAGAGATATGAATGGCAAAAAGGCACATGAAAAAAATGTTCTGCATCACTTATCATCAGGGAGATGCATATCAAAATAACTATGAGATAACACCTCACACCACGGAGAATGGCACACATCCAAAAGAACAAACGCAACTGCTGTTGGAGGGGCTGTGGGGAGAAAAGGACCCTTCTACACTGTTGGTTGGAATGCCGACTGATTCAGCCCTTTTGGAAAACAGTATGGATGCTCCTCAAAAAATTAGAAATTGAGCTCCCATTTGACCCAGCAATACTACTTCTGGGAATATACCCCGGAGAAGCAGAAAAGTATAGTTGAAATGACATCTGCACTTATATGTTCATCGCAGCACTGTTTACAATAGCCAGAAACTGGAAAAGTCCCGAGTGCCCAAGAACAGATGACTGGTTAAAGAAACTTTGGTACATCTACAGAATGGAATACTATGCAACTGTTAGAAAAGTTGAAGTCTTGAATTTTGCATATAAGTGGATCAACATGGAATGTATCATGCTAAGTGAAATGAGTCAGAAAGAGAGAGATAGACATAGAAATATTGTGCTCATCTGTGGAATATAAAATAACAGAGTAGGAGACTAACACCCAAGAATAGTAGAAATAAGTACCAGGGGGTTGGCTCCATGGCTTGGAAGCTGACCTCACATGCTTGGGTAAAAGGAGGTTCAGATAGAAAAGGGAACATCAAGTAAACTGTG